>NW_015168096.1:211368-263886 GCF_001447785.1 Gekko japonicus
AACAAATTGAGAACATTAGGTTTAGACCCGTACCAACTTTTGGAAAGCGGCTATGTCAGGGCAAAATCTATTGTCATTCAACGTCTCAGAGATATTGAGCTGCAAACGACTCACGCTGCAACTCCGCCGCTCTATAAATCTCTGAAACCCGAAATTTATATGACCACTCCTCTATATTTAGCTAATATCTCCAACCCAAATCATAGATGGGCTTTCTCCAGAGCCAGATTTGATGCTTTTCCATCGGCAGTTCTTTCTGGAAGATTTCAACGTATCCCAAGGCATTTGAGACTTTGTTCATGCTCCTCTGAGTCAATAGAGACCCTCCCCCATATTTTATTTCATTGCTCTTATTATGCAGAAGAAAGAGCCCTCTTAATTACACCTATATTAAGGTCATTTAGGGTCCAAGGACAACTAGCAACCCACTCTGAGGAACGTGTGCTGAAATATCTATTGGAGGACAAATCCATTGCAATATCAAGGAATGTTGCTAAATTTCTTTTTATTGCATTTGCAAAGCGCAAGCTCCTCCTTAATATTCCTTATGATGTATCTTCTCTGTAATGTTTTGGTAACCTGGGTTTGCTTTTTATGATCCTGTATGCTGTTTGATGGGTCTTTGACCGTAATAGATGATGATGATGATGATGATGATGATGATGATGATGATGATGATGATGATGATGATGATGATGTCCACCCACTCACCACCACTGGCTGTTCCCTTCCCTATTGTCTGTATTGCTGCTGTTATCTCCAGTCTCCTCTTATCCCCTCTGCCTGACTTGATTACCTGTCCATCCCACCACCCTCCCCTCTTTTCCTCAATATTGTACAGTTGTCTCCCTCCCTCCCTCACATTCTCACTCGGCTGGCACTAAATGAGGGGAGGGAGTGGCAGCTTTCAGTCCTCCTCCCCTGTCTACCTGCCAGTTTGTCTACCTGCCAGTTTGGTGTAGTGGTTAAGTGTGCGGACTCTAATCTGGGAGAACTGGGTTTGATTCCCCACTCCTCCACTTGCACCTGCTGATGTGACCTTGGGTCAGTCACAAGCTCTGGCACAGCTGTCCTTGAAAAAGGGCAGTTTGTGAGAGTTCTCTCAGCCCCACCCACCTCACAGGGTGTCTGTTGTGGGGAGGGGAAGGGAAAGGAGTTTGTAAGCCGCTCTGAGACACCTTTGGGTAGTGAAGGGCGGGGTATAAATCCAATCTCTTCTTCTTCTTCTATCCCCCACCAATGAAAGATGATGGTGCTTGAGCTAGCATCTCAACTGCATCTAGGCATGTCATAAGATGCAGCAGGCTTTTCTTCCTTCTCTGTCACCACTCAATGTACATTGTCTGCAGAAGCACAGGGGATATTCCTCTGTTTTGAGGGGGATTTATCCCCCCTACAGTTTTGATAAGTTTTTGGATTTTTTTGAAAAATTGGAATGTCCTCTAGATCTGCAGAAATATACTTTGTGTGTCTTCGTGTCCACAGCCTGCAGATTTAAGTATCTGTAGATGGCTCGATGATAAGAATTAGATATATTGATTATGGATATAAACTTAAAATACCAAAGTATACTGAATTTTTTTTTGAGGCAGGGTGTTGAGAGAGAAATGATGAACTGCAATTGACATTAATTGATTGTAGAGGAATTAACAATTACACATTCAAAAAACTGGAGATAATCGAGGTTGTCTGCTCTATCTTCTGCACATGAAAACATAGATACTCTAGAAAGAAGATAAATTTGATTTATGGATTATTCCCAGGATTATTCAAAGGTCTGGTTATGAACTGTAAGAGCCCTAGCAGCCTAGGATCACTGTACAAGGGCTGCCTGCTCTCTTAATAGCCTGCCCATAAATTAAGACAATCCTCTATTGGCTGCCACCCTCTGAAGTAAGGGAGGTGAACACAAGGATATGGCCCTCCCCTTTGGAACACCGTCCCCACAGACTTTTGCCTAGTGCCAAATAAAACATATTTTAAATGTAGAATTGATTTGCTGTTTTTTCCAATCATCTCTGGTCTTGGATATTGACCATTTATGGTGATTTTATTGATTGTACTTTTTGTTGACAGAGCTGCTATTGTTCAGTTTTGTGCTTTAGGCTGCTACATGGATTTTATTGCATTTTAACAACATGTTGTAGCCACTGTAATATATTTTATTTATTTTATTTATTTTTCACATTTATATCCCGCCCTCCCTAGTGGGCTCAGGGCGGCTAACAAGGGCAATATTTATATCATATTGTTTTAACTGTTTATTATTGAATTATATTTTAAGAACCTTTTGCTCAGGAGTCAATGAACTGAAATCATGGAATAAAATATTTTAAATGAACGCAACAAAATAAAATTGCATTGTGGAAACAGCATTCTTTTTTTTTATACCCCCAAGAGGGTCATTTTATTGGTTTTTCAATAGACTACATAACTACAACAGAAAATACAGGAAGGGGGACTATAACTAGGGATAAAGAAAAGATACCCACACTAACTAAAAACCCAAGTAAATACGTGTTAGTATAACAATATACTTGTGAGTTATTATTAACGATTGCTTCAATGTTAGTAATTTTAATACTTTGAGAACACTTCTTGAGCATCTTTGTATTTTCATAGGGCTATTTTCAGAGTCCTTCTGCTCTTACTTCTGTCTTCTTTCTCTGATATCATACACTGTTTTGCTTGCTCCTGCACCCGCTTCCTCCCCAGAGTCCTCCCCCATTCCAGAGGTAGCAGAGTCACTCGATTTTGTTTCTTCATCTTTGAGTTCTGCTTCTGGCCCCAGCTGTCATCTCAAAAATTCCTTTGCTTTAAAAATGGAGTCAATCTTCTCTCTTTTATTGTTAATTTTAAAGATGACACCTTCAGGGATCGCCCAGCGATATTGTATTCTGTTTGAAGAAATGAGATTAATTCATTGTAGCTTTTCCTCTTTTGACAGATTTCAAATGGGATGCCTTTTAGAGTCTTAATATTTGTATTCCCAAATTTCAGTGGATTTGCCGAAGTTGCCTTTAATATAACATCTCTGGTCTGTCTTCTTGCAAACTTGACTACAATCTCCCGAGGCAGGCTATTTTTTTTAAATGTAATTAGAGTATACCCGATAGGCAGACTCTATATCTTTTATTATTTCATCCACTGATAAGCCTGTTACTGGAGTGATGATCTCTCCCAGAGTCTTCTTCAAATCTTCTTTTTCCTTTTCAGGCAGTCCCTGAAATCTGAGAGTCATGTTTGCTTTCTCCATTTGCAGCTGAAGTAAACGGTTTTCCTGCAGCTTTTGTTTTATTTCCACCTCTGTCACTCTTTTCCTCATCTTCTTGTTCCCGGTGTCCATCTCTACCAGCTTCTCAGTTGCCTGCTCCACTTTTTTCTCCGTCTCTGTCAGCTGGCACTGCTGCAAGATGAAATTTTGGTTTAGTGTGGCCAGTTGCTGGATCTTGGACTCCTGCTGCCTTTCGGTTTTATTTTCCCTCATGGAACTGCCATGTTCTCTCTTTGTTTACAAGTCAACACCTCTGTTTCAGAGCTCGAAAGACTTGCCGTTTCTCTATCCAAGCTCAAGTAAGTCTCTCAAAATGTAATGCTGTTTCTCTCCCCTCTCCCCCCCTTCGCCTCTTTGATCTACTCAATTGCTCATGAGGCATCCCTCCCTGCACTCCACTTTCTCCACGGGTGGGGACGGGGCTTCGCTTTACAAAAACAATCTGTTTATCTCTCACTCACGTTCATTGTTGGTCACTTCTGACTTCACTGTCTTCCATTGCTATTCCGCTTGATATCCTGTGCTTGTCCCGGTCAGATTGGCTTACACCCATAGGTCACCCATCGGCTGGACCATCAGGGCGGAGGGAAGCCTCTATTCCATGGCTTCGAGCTGTCGAAGAGGCTAACCCTCAAAAGCCCTCTGGCTTGGAACCCACCGCAAGGGTTCCATGGGAGTGCCACTTGAGGTGGCACCCCTCCAAGCTGAAGGTGAGCTAGTCACCTCCTCGAGCTTCAAGGAGAGTGACCGCCATCGTCAATCCACCCACCGGAAGCTCCCAGAAACAGCATTCATTGAACCACAGCCACAACAGTTTACATGATCTAATCAAGATGCCTGATTGTTAGGGCTCACTAACATTCCAGTTCCACCAGTCACTTCTGAATTGGAAATTTCAAATTCAAAATTATAATTTCATATCAAAGATGCTAATTTTAACCCAACATTTTAAGAGTAGCTATGAAGCAGAGCTATGAAGCATAAGCAGAGCTATGAAGAAGAGTTGGTTTTTATACTTCACTTTTCTCTACCTTAAGGAGTCTTAAAGTGGCTTACAATTGCCTTCCCTTCCTCTTCCCACAACAGACACCCTGTGAGGTAGGTGGGGCTGAGAGAGCTCTGAGAGAACTGTGACTGGCCCAAGGTCATCCAGCAGGCTTCTGGTGGAGAAATGGAGAATCAAACCCAGTTCTCCCACCACTCTTAACCACTATACCATGCTGGCCATTTTAAATCCACAATGGGCTTAGAAAGATGTAACTCTATTTACAATTACTGTTAGACTTGTTGGCACCTCTTGATAGTTCTAATATAGGGAACTCAAAAACTAAACTCTTACAGGTTGTTAACTATAAAATACTGTGTAATACAGACTGCATAGTATTTACCATTCTGTCAGCTACTGCTAACCTGTACAGTTCAGAGCACCCTGTTAAATACATTTTTACTTGGCAGAACTTCTCTGGGCCATGCAAGTGTCACTAGTAGCTGCCTTAGACTGTAATATCCTGTTTCTAGTTAGGAGCAGTAGGCTTCTTGAGGATGGTAATTCCTGGGCAAGATCTCTGGCCACTTGAATTTCTTTTTCAAATGCATATCAATGAAAGAAAGGTTATGCTTTTAGGGTTCTATCCCAATCAGCTTCCTGGAAAAAAATGAGCTGTGAACTGAACCAGCCAATACTTTCAAGACAGGGACATTGTTTCTTGTGAAGCTCCAAGTCCCTTAATATAATAACAGCAGGTGAAAAGATGTCTCAAACTTCATATAAAGTCAAGAGCCCAGGCTTGCAGAATTAAATGTCAAAGGTAGAAAAATGGTAGAACAAATTTAGAATCCAGTAACACCTTTAAGATCAACAAAGTTTTATTCAAGGTATGAGCTTTCGTGTGCGAAGACAAAACTAAAATATATCTTAAATGTTAATTTGTTGTTCAGCCCATCTATAAGTTTGAACCTTACCTTCCTTACAAAAGTATAATAAAGACCTCAGTTGGCGATGGTTAGACTGCCTAGTGTAACCTGCCCTTAAAATATGTTGAGTATGATGCTTATCAACCATTTATATAAACCAGTCACACCCATACTCTGTTTTGTCTTCATGGGAGGGGGATCTATCAGTGACAAAACCCCTGTTGCAGAAAATTCTGGCATATTCCAGAATTAAATAATCTCATGCAGTTTTTCATGCAGTTCTGTTGCAGAAAATTCTGGCATATTCCAGAATTAAATAATCTCATGCAGTTTTTCATCCAGCTCCATCTCTGTGAACTAAGGGGGCAGCCTAGACTACACCCAACACTTCCTGGAAGTTGCACATTGTTGGGGAAGATTGGTAGTGGTGAGCAAGCTGGTTTCAGGGATGTTCATTTGCTATGTGGAATCCCCTCATGGAGTACTTTAAATATTGCTGCAAAACTATTGTCATCACATGCTCTCTCTCATCAACAAACTCCAGGCAGCAGACAGAGTCCTGAATACAGGCTGAACCTTTGCCTGTCCTGGTTAAGTCATGTTGGACTAAGACCAGTGTTCCCTCTAAACTGAGTTAGTGTGAGCTAGCTCACAGTTTTTTAACCTCCGGCTCACACATTTTTGTCCTAGCTCAGGAAGGCAGGATCCAGAGCAAAGTAGTTTATGCTGTAGCCAAATCGCTCACTCACACCATTAATGCCAGTAGCTCACAAATTAGAATTTTTGCTCACAAGACTCCACAGTTTAGAGGGAGCGTTGACTAAGACCACAATTACTTGGATGAATCATCAGCCTAGCTGAGAGGGTTTTACTGAAGCTTTTGCAAAAGGTAATAGTATGCCACTACTGAAGGAACCAATAAAGAGGCAGTGGTCAATTACAGATCCGTTTATAATTGGTCTTTCTTAGGAAAAACTATCAAGCATGTGGAGGCCTAGCAACTTCAGGATTTTGTGTATGACTGATCTTCCCTTAGCCTTTTTAGGTCCAGCTATGGGACAGACTGATCATCCTGATGGATTATCTTCATATGCAGTCAGATAAAGGGAATGCATCCCTATTAATGCTACTTCTTCTACCATCTTCCTTAAACACAATCATTCAGTATTGTTGCAACATCTTAAAGTTTATATTAGACTTAACGAAATGGACCTGAAATGGTAGATCTAACTCAACAGACCTCTGGAAGCTAGACATGCCAGTGAACCATGAATGCCACTCAATAATTGGATTGTAGAACCCTTTCACAATTATTTTACATATGAATTTTCATTATCCCACTTAATACCTTAGGTAACACATTCCGGTTGGGTGCTGGGATGAAAATTTGTCTCTAAAGACTTATTTGTGAAACTGTCCCCCCCTCCCCGTATAGAACTTTAGGATGGACAAATACTTGGAAGCTGGATGCACACATATACATTCTATTCAAAGCAGCTGTAGGCTATAGAGCGCTATCAGAAGACTAATATATCCCAATCAGATGGGATTTATTTATAGGCTACGCTCTTTTTGCAACGTTAGATGCCTCATTAACTTGATTCAGCTCACACACAGCAAAAATATCCCCTCCCTCTTCACATTTTTTGATAGAGGGAATTATAATTTCTTGTTTCATTTCTTAAAACCCTTTAGCAGCAAGGACATGTTTCAGAAGTATGTTATGCATGTGACTTTCTTGAATGGCAGAAGTCTTTTCAGTTCTTCCATTCCCTGTAAAAAAAATCAGACAGGATGAGTACTTCCTTCACTTGCCTGTATCTCATGCAGTAAATCACTAGCCTCCCATTTTGATTCAGACAAAATGTTCTGATAAAGACTGGAGCATAAATTTTGTTATATGAGCTGATGCTTATGAATGAAATTGGAGTTGCAAAATTTCAAAGCCTTCGATGGATCTACATCAGTCTTCAGAATCCACTGAAAGTCCTCTGTTATTTGTAAATTTTGTTCACATATCTAGTAATTGATGCAGGTAATTATCTGTGTTCAAGTTTTATGTATCTTTTTAAAAAGAGGATATTCACTGAATCTTGATCAAGAGCCTGAACTCCACTTTGGTGCAAGCTGTGGTTATTTCCAATCATAGTGCATATTAGGTGTCTCCTAACATATTCTGTAGTTGCACAAAGTATAAACGACACACACAGATCTCACCTTTAAAATCTGAGGTAATGATGTAAGGAAATCAAGGCAGGAGAAAAGAGGGACAGTGTAGATAAAATCACTTTATGGACTCATCATGCTCACACTTTTTGATTTCTTACCACACACCATTTCGAGGAGAAATAGGTTTAAAAAATCAAATGTTCCACACTAGTTGAATATTTAACATAGTAATATGATATGGTACCTGCTAGAGCTCCTGGGTTGCCACTAATGTTTATACAGTAGAAATGAGGGAGGGGGTGGACAGATCTAAATTTTTGTAGCATTTTGGAATTGCAATTTTTCTTTTAGCATTTGAAACATTTTCAAATTTTCATTCCAAAATTTGAATAGGGAGGATATTTTTTAAAAAAACAAACAAACAATTGTTTGCATTCCAAAGAAAGTTATCTATACTTAAGCTTTGCATGTAACTTTCCCCCAAGGATTTCAGTAGGATTTAAATACAATTAAATAGAATTTAATTTTAATCATACAATATGGTTCTACCATTGTTTTTAGGACAGTTTGGCCCTAGATGAAAGCTTGGCTAGCATTCATAGGTGACCTGCTTTGAACTCTTTGGATGAAGAGTAGAAATATAAATAAACAATTGTTTTTTAAAAAATTAGAGGGATGTGGTTTTCAACTCCATCCTCCACTCCTTTTCCTACATACGTTAAAATCCACTTTTAGGATTCCACTATTGCCAAACACTCTCCTCTCACACAGAAAGCTGTGATCATGAGAAATGACATGCATAGGAAAATACTGGGTCAGGTCTTAAATAAGTATGAACTTTTGAAATTCAATACTTTTCTACTCCCCCCCCCCAAAAAAAAATCCTACTACATTCATAACTGGATATGTTGTTGGTGGGGGAATTTTCGTTATAAGAATTAAATAGTTAATAGCATTAATTGGCTTGGAGTTTTTCCCCCTTACCAACATTTCAGGTCTCTGCCATGCACATGAGATGAGTTTTAAACTGACAGTGTTCTACAGTACAATCTTAATTCAGAAAGAGGTTGCTTCAAGAAGCCATGTGGGATGGTATGCTAGCAAAACAAACTTCATAGTGAATGTTTGAAAAAACAAGTTTATCCTGGACCCAGAATACAAAGTGTTTTAGTAATCTGTTTCAGTCCAAGCCTGGAAGAACGTCTCTCTGAGAAAGATGGTAATTCATTCTCCATACTCATTCAGTCTTTGGCCTCTTTGTTGAGACTGCGTGCAAGGATTCCAATTAGTGCCATTAAAAAAGCATATATTCCATTGTAATAACTGTGCTTGGAATTACAGATGTACAATACAAAATCACAATTAAATGGAAACGAGACAAAACAGAATCTGAAATAAGATCTGACTACTAGAGAGTGTTGTTCTATGTACATGTCATTTTCTGTTAGTGTTCAAGTAAATTCTGTCATCGTGATTGGGCTAGACTTCTGGAATTCCCTGTTTACATATAGCAAGGGAACTTTTGTGAATGAAGTCTTCCTGTCAAAAGTAAATGTAGTCAGTTTTTAACATCTCAAAGAGAACTAGTAAGGGCTTTAAACGACCATATACTGATCGTATCCAGGATTTGTACAGCAAATGTTATGTTTAATTTATGATATTCATGTTGACTTTCTTGCAACATGAAACTTAATTCTGGTAAAACAGAGGTGCTACTAGGGGGAGGGATGTCTGACCCAGAAATAGGCATATGTCCTTGTCTGGATCGGGTTACACTTCCCCTAAAGGAGCAGGTTTGTCACTTGGGGGTGCTGCTGGACCCAGGTCTCCTGTATGATAAAAAGGTGGCAACAGGGGCTAGGTGCACCTTTCATTAACTTCATCTGATGAGCCAGCTGTGGCCTTTCATGGGCAGGAAAGCTCTTACCACTGTGGAACATGTCCTGGTAACTTCTAGATTAAGTTTCTACAGTGTGTTCTCCATAGTGCTGCCTTTGAAGACTATCTGGAAGCTACATTTAGTACAGAATGATACTGCAAGAAAGTCGACTAGACTGGCCGTAGAGACTGTATCCCTCCAGTCTTGTTTAATCTACACCGGGACCAATTCCACAAAAGCAGTTGTTCCATCCTTGGACTCCCATTTCCCCTGGTTGTACTGCTCAATTTCCCACTAATTGCTGTGCGGCTGCATTTTGACCCGCATCTCCCTCTGATTTCCCCCACGTCTTCTTGATCCTAAAAGATATCAAGAAGATGCAGGGGAAATCAGGGGGAGATGCGGGTCAAAATGTACAACCAGGGAAAAGGGGAGACCGAGGATGGAACAACTGCTTTTGCGGAATTGGTCTGCCTCACAATTTGCTTCTAGGCAAATTCAAGGAGCTGGTATTGACATTTAGAACCCTATGTAGCTTGAGATAACTTAATAACCACCTACTCCCATAGAAACTTACCCAATTATCATGTTATCTACAGAGGCCCTGCTTCAGGTACTCCCCCCACCTGAGGCTAAACCAGTGGCAACCCCAGAAAAGGCTTTTTCAGTCATGGTTCCAAAACTATGGGACTCCCTCCCGAGGTTTAGCTGTCTTCCTCTACTGTTGTCTTCTGTCAGTGGGTAAAGACTTCTTTTGTTTTTGTTTTTGGTGTTCCCTCACTAACTCTTATTAGCCTTCCTTCCTGTTTGTGTGTTTTTATGTGTTTATAATATGTCTTATTTAATTGTTTTAAGTGTGTGTGTGTTCAGCTTTTAACTGTGTGGATCATGAAAAGCTATGCTTGGCATTAAAGGAAATGAGGATGTCACAGCATCTAATCATTTTGATGTGCAATCTATATGCCAGATCAAAGGCCACTGTTAGGACAGAATATGGAGAAACAGAATGGTTTCCCATTGGCAAAGGTGTCAGACAAGGATGTATTTTATCTCCCTATCTCTTCAGTCTATATGCAAAACATAGTTTAAGGAAAGCTAGATTAGGTTTAGATTAAGGTGGAGTGAAAATTGGTGGAAGGAACATTAACATCTGGGATATGCAGATGATACCACATTACTGGCAGAAAATAGTGAAGACTTGAAACAACTGCTGATGAAGGTTAAAGCAAAAGGCGCTAAAGCAGGATTACAGCTGAACATCAAGAAGACAAAAGTACTGACTACTGAGGAATTACACAACTTCAGGGTTGACAATGAAGAAATTGAAATTGTTCAGTATTTTCTATTCCTTTGCTCCATCATCAACCAAAAGGGATACTGCACCCAAGCAATCAGAAAGAAACTGAGATTGAGATTGGAAAGAGCAACCATGAAGGAGCTAGAAAAGATCCTTAAGTGTAAGGATGTGTCACTGGGGACCAAGATCAAGTCAATGCATGCCATAGTATTCCCCATTACTATGTATGAATGTGAAAGTTGGACAATGAGGAAAACGGATAGGAAGAAAGTAGATTCCTTTGAAATGTGGTGTTGGAGAAGAGTTTTATGAATACCATGGACCTCCAAAATGACAAATAAGTGGGTTCTAAAGCAAATCAAGCCTGAACTCTCCCTAGAACCTAAAATGCCTAAACTGAGGCTATCGTGCTGTGGGCCATTCTGAGAAGACAAGACTCATTGGAAAAGACAATAATGCTAGGTTGAAGGCAGCAGGAAAAGAGCAAGACCCAACATAAGTGAGTTGACTCAATAAAGGAAGCCATAGTCCTCAGATTGCAAGACCTGAGCAAGGTTGTTAAAGCGAGGGCATATTGGAGGACATTAATTCATAGGGTCTCCATAAATGATTTGATGGCATTTAACACACGCACATTTATGTATTTTAAATGCTTTTTAATGTCTCAAATGTCTTAATATTTTAATGTTTTGTTTTAATGTTTGATTGATTGCTGCCTTGGGGACCCTGAATTGGGAGGAAAGGTGGTGTAGAAATGTTTTCAACACACACACACACCTACCCATACACACAGGTACATGCACACACATGGGGATGGGAGGAAGTTGTACTTGGAACATGTTTCCCATTTAAATCAATGGAGTTCTGGGAAATTTGAAAGCAGAATACTGCATTTAGAAGTACAAGCAAAGAAGTCTACTACTGGAGGAGAAGGATATTATCATAGGGCATTGCTTATGGGGGTGATACTTAGTTTCATTTCTGTTGACTTCCTACTTTGTACATCATCTGTACTCCGGTTTCTTTAATACAACAACGAACTCATTTTTTCTACTTCTGTCACCCTTACAGGAATCTAACATGATAAAGGATTCATGGATAATTGATTGCTTGTCTTCCCTATTTTCATTTGGGGGGGGTAGTATTTTGGTTGGTTATAATAGAAATACCACTGTTGTTTTTGAATTCCCCCCCCCTGTGGAGCAACATGGCTGAATACAATTTTTGTCTGTTAATGGACATGACTATCAGATTGCTTTCATAATATGACTGGTTTTAATCCAAATATTAAAGAATCTGACTCAGACTTTTAAAAGACAAAAAAACCCTAATTCCTTTTGTTTTTTGCCCACCTATTTCCTACAAGTACATGAAAAGAGGGGAGATGGAATAAAATTTTCCATCCTTTTCCAGATCCATTCACCACTATGCAACCCACTATGCAACTACTTATAATCAACTTGATAAACAGAGAGTAAGAATGCCAGAACTCCCTCTTCTTTTTCGGTCCTTCCCCTGTTTTATCCTTCTTATTTTGTTGTGCTCTGTTGTTGAACTATGTTTTCTCCTGGCCAAGCTCCAATCCTAGAAGACAGCCAGGATTGGAGAAAAAAGGTAAAAACATTGGCTCACAGTGTTAAGCTTCGTTTGCGGCACTGGAGTTGACCTGCCCGTGGCCGTGGCATCAGCCCTACCATTGTGGTCACCGGCCCTGGGAGTTGGAGAGGGTTCGTAAAGGAGGAGGTTGCGGAGGGGCCTCAGATAGGCATGGGACGGGGTTAAGGTCACCCCATAGGTCCCTCTGCCAATGTGCACAGAACACTATTGGTCCTGTCTCTCTCCCTTGCTCTCTCTTTCTCTCCGACTCGTTCCTTCACACTTTCCTCCTCCCTGGCCTGTCCAATTCTGTCTCCTTTTATACCCCACCCCGTTCCCAGTGCTGCCTGTAATCCCCGCCTCCTCTGTTCCCGGTCTGGCCCCACCCCCCTTGATAAGCCCAGACACTTTCTGGTAATTCCAGGCGTGGTTGTGGGTGTGCCGGCGGTGGTCCTGTCAGTCCGGGGGCTGCGCCACCGGCACCGCGGCTAAGTTTCCCCATCATGCCTGCCCTCAGCCCTCCCCCAGAGGCATCTGCTTTGCCGTTTCCTGGGATAGAGCTCCGAGGTGCCCAACCGAGGGGCTGTGCTCTGCCGGCATGTCTGCATCTCCCTGGATTGGCGATGGTCATTTCTCCCGGGGCTTCCCGTGGCAAGGTGCCGCGCTGTGGCCCATCGGTCACCATGGTGTCATTGCTGCCTTGCTCCTCTGCTGGTCCCCGGGTGAGTGGCATGGTCGAGGTGTCTCTGGGGGGGTGGGGTCCTCATCCCAAGGCTGCTGGACTGGGACACACAGAAAAGTAAGACATGGGGGATTCATGGTTTCGTTTCCTTCTCTCACATACGATTTTTGTTTTTAAAAAGACACATGTACACACATGCCACTTGAGTATTATGGAAAAGGAGGAATAACTGACTTTCACTAATATTGTCATGCCTCCAAGTGCCCACTCTGCAAGGGGTAGTTTTGATTGCCACTGAAGTAGTGACATTCTCACATTCACTTATTGGACTTCAGTTTGGAAAGGTCCATCCTAATGAATAAGGGGGGGATTATAGGCCAGAATATTTTTCCAGTTGAAAGGGGTGGATGTAACAGTGGGTTCATTTCTTCATATGACTAGTTTTGGTTATGATATTAAAGAACCCAACGCTTGTTTTTAAACGACAAAAGAATTCAGTCTAAATATGATTATTTGTTATTTACAGAGTCCTGTTCTTTTCATCTTTGATATCTTGTCTTAGAAAATTCAGCATCACATTAAGGTACAGGGTCAATAGGGCTGCCTTCAAAGAATGTCAGTATCAGTTTTTCAATTTTGCCAAGATGCCTGCTAACGGCAGTGGACTATTTCGACTCCTAGTTGACCTTTGCCCTTTCCGTTTCCATGAAACTAGCATTTGAATGTGCATCTGTACTGACACAGGCAGTTGTGAATCCTTTGACCATATATAGTTCACTCTAAAGGGGAAGAGAACCTAATTATGACCCAGACAGAATCTATGACAGTTCCATGGAAACTGAACAAGACACTTCAACTTTATGCTTGAAATGCTGATGCCTCCCATCCTGGCCCAGAAAACAATTAAGTCACGGGGTCTGAGACATTATAGTCGATAGGTCTAAATAGGTTTAACTATTAGTCAATAGGCCTAAATTAGCTCAAATCCTAGCTGTGGATCAGCCTGCCCTTCCTCATTTTTGAATTTCAAATCATACACTGTCTGATCTAGATACACATACACATACATAAAGAGACAGAGACATAGGATCTGCAGTTTTGGGAAAGATGGCAGGAAACCAAATGTGCCACTGCTGGGTTTCCCATATAAGAATAAAGGAGCTATTTTATACGGAGTCATCCTGTTGCTCCATCTATCCAATACTCTCTGCTATGACTGGCAGAGGCTCCTCATGATCCTAAGCAAAGGATTTCTCAGTTCTCCTGATTGACAGTGTTTTAACTGGGGGATGTCAGAGTTTGAAACTGGGACATCATTCATGAAAGGCATGCAGGGGTCATTTGGGCCTGGAGCGCACTGGAGTGCCACTCCAGGAGCCCAGGAGCAGGGACAAATGGCGATGGCAGCAAGCCCCACCCCCAGCTCCCCGCCCCGCCCCCAAGCTCCTTCTCTTTAGAGTCACACCGCAGGAGCAGCGCGATCTCTCCATTGTATGGAGACTCCAAAGAGAAGGGCTTTAAAGTTTAAACCTCTTCTCTCTTCGCTTCTAAGCCATGC
The DNA here is from genome assembly GCF_001447785.1 of Gekko japonicus. Lineage (NCBI taxonomy): Eukaryota > Metazoa > Chordata > Lepidosauria > Squamata > Gekkonidae > Gekko > Gekko japonicus. Next base: position 225,738 of record NW_015168096.1, read on the forward strand.
CCCCTGACATCACCGGAAGTGATGTCAGAAGGGAAAGCAAAAATGAGGGGGCATCTTCAAAAGCCTCCCCTTCCCCAGCCGGCCTGCCAAGGCGGGCTGGGGGGGGAAGTGAAGAGAGGTTTAAACTCTTTGCTTCCCCCCCCCCCCAGCCCGCCTTGGCAGGCAGACTGGGGAAGGGAAATGGAGGCTTTTGAAGATACCCCCCTTTTTGCTTCCCCTTCTGACATCACTTCTGGTGATGTCAGGGGGCATGGCTTATGCTAATGAGCTATTATACTAATAGCTTATTAGATATGCTAATGAGCTCCTACAGCTCTTTTTCTACTGTGTTTCCCCGAAAATAAGACACTGTCTTATATTTATTTTTTCTCAAGAAGACACACTAGGGCTTATACCACAAATGCATAGAAATCCTGCTAGGGCTTATTTTTGGGTAGGTCTTATTTTCGGGGAAACAGGGTACTAAATGACTCCTGAAGGCATGTATTGTACTACTGAGCTATGGACTCTTCACTCCTACCACATATATGTCGTAGATATGCATCAAAAATTAGGTCAGACATCAAAATTAGAAGCCAGATAGTGATTCCCCCACTGCTGCATAAATGATTTTGGGAGCCCTGCATGAGACCCACCCAGGATTGTGGCCTGGAACCATCATCGCCACCGACTGAGAGTGAGGGCCCCCCCTCAAAACAGTGGGCAGCCTGAGTGCCAAGAAGAAAGAAGTCCTGCACAGGCCACGATGGACCTTTTTGGTTCCGCTCCAGCCCCACAGGACTCCAGAGAGGTCCCCGCGTTCCCAGAGAGAGCGACACAGGCCAGCATACCTTGTGGACTATGCCTGTTAAGGTGCTTTGGAGGGGTGTTATGTATTGGGACTGAAACACTGCAGGACTGTGCTGCCAGAGACAGGGTGAGCTTGGAGCCGAATAGCAATAAACCAACAGGATTCTGGCAGTACCCAATTAAGATGTAAAGTTTTGCAAATAGCCTATCGTTGGGAGTGGGGTGTGTTGGGGTGTGGCCATTGCATGCAATATAATGGAGCTGAGGCTCTGGTCTACAGTCTTGTTCTTGCTGAAATCACTGAATAAAGTAGAGCTGATCACTAGACTGGGAGTCTGTTCATCCATGGAACCCACTATTTAACACAGTCTGTCTTTGGGTTTCTTTGGGTTTTCCAAACTCCTCCTTCCTCAGCTGAAATTCTGTAGAACTGTACAAGCTGTACAAACAGCAAAACCAAGTGGGAAAGATTTCCTGCTCTGTATCACTTCAGATTCCTGTGAGGACAGTATATTTAAATAGGAAAAGCCTCTTCTTACATGCAGAAAAACAGTGGTTGCTTCCATCCAGGCACGATTCCCTGTTTTGTTCTCATTAAAAAGGCATTTGTAGGGACAACAGAGCCTCAGCATGGGGATGCTTCTTCCATGCTTTATCCATCCCCCCACCACCACCACCACCAAAGAACATAGGAGTCCTGCTGGATCAGACTAGTGGCTCATCTGGTCCAACATCCTCTTTTTTCTTTTTGTATTTTTGCATTTTTGTGTGTGTGTACACGCATGCACACCTGGGTCTGGGCCTGGAAGTCATGGAGATCTCTGGTAAATCTTACTGAGGCATGGGAACTGTTCAGAGAAGTGGGTTGATAGTCTGCCTCTGCCTCCCGCCCCTGGTATTCTTTGGAGGTCCCCCATCCAAATACTTGCCAGGTTTGGCCCAGCTTAGCTTCCAAGATCTGACAAGATTGGGGTTGCCTGGGCTATACAGGTCAGGTCCTGGTCCAACATGCTGTTTCACACAAGAGCCAACCACTAACTCTGAAGAATAAACAAACAGAGCACAGAGACCAAGACCTTCAATTGATATTGTATGAGTATTCAGAGGTTTCCTACCTTTGAATGTGGAGGTTACTTTTAGTCACCATGACTAGCAGTCACTGATGGACTATTCTCCATGATTCTGTCTTATATTTCCCCTTTAAAACCAGCTAAATCCATGATTCAATTACTCACTGAGCAAAGAAGTATTTCCATTTGTATATTCTGAATCTATTGCCCATCAGCTTCACTGGATGCACCCTGAGTTCTCTGAGGGAGAACAAATTCCCTCTATCCACTTTCTCCAGCCCATGAATAATTTTACAAACCTCTATCATGTTTTCCCTTAGTCACCATTTTCCTAGACAGAAAAGTCCAAGACTCTTCAGTCTTTCCTCATAGGAAAGTGCTCCAACCCCCTAATCATCTCAGTTGCCCTCTTCTGTATTTTTTCCAGTTCTGCAATATCCTTTTTATAAGCAGTGACCAGAATGCTCACAATACTCCCAAGTGAGACCCTCACCGAAGATCTATGTAGAGCACTGCAATATAAGAAAGGGATAAGTTTTACCCTTTGATTTTGCTGATTACATAAACTGGCCCTGTTTAGCATGCAGAAAAGATTCCCTGACCCTCTAAAACTAGTCTGCTAAAAAATATCCTGAAAGAGAGGGGGGAAATTTAGGCACATTTAGAATTTGCATTGATCCAATTCATTCAATTGAGATTCCCAATTGTGATGCTGATTCCTATGCTTATAATAAATGTATGACAGATTATGGCTGCCTCAGAGAAATTTTGTAGTCAGAAAAAGAAATGCAGTTTTAAAATACATCCCTTTAAAATATTTAAATAAGCAATACAATTAGCCAAGCACTTAGGGTTTATTAGCTACAGCAAGTAAAATTAATAAGTAAATTCAGCTAAAAATGATTATGTGTCACAGTATATGGTTTTTACATTGACATTTCACATAATCTGACTTTGCTAGAGTAGAAATCACTCATCTGTTAAAATTACTTTTTAAAAGCTGTCAAAATTGGAAAACCTGCTGTCAAAAATATGATGAGAGAAGTTTAAAAATGGTAAAGTATGTTGTCTTAGAAAAAAACATTACCTTTGGGATGGAAAACTTTGATATTGTCTCATAATACTCAAACGGTATCTTTTTCTGCAGATAGAAAATTGTGTGTGTGTGTGTACACATATGGATGTTTTGAAAAGTAATGTGCTGATATACCATCTTCAGAACATTGGTTCTAACAGAAGTTAAGCTAGATCTATAAAGTCATGTTGAAGGAATTGTTTTCAGGATTTCAGGTTTCAATAATTTCAATAATCCAGTAATCTTTGGTCAGCTGTCCAACTTGCCATTGACTTCAGCAATTCCTTTTAAAATAAACACAATATGGCTTTGTAGGGTTTTTGAGAGTAAAGAAGTATGTTTTACTTTTCAAATCTCTGTAGGCATGTCTATGTTTGATATCAGTTAAGCTTTGGTTTATGTAATGGTTTGGATCCTGTTATTGTCTTCCAACAATTTTTTGTTGTTCATAATTGTTAAGAACATAAGAGAACATAAGAGACGCCAATGTTGGATCAGGCCAAAGGCCCATCCAGTCCAACACTCTGTGTCACACAGTGGCCAGAAATACCAGTGCCATCAGGAGGTCCAGCAGTGGGGCCAGGACATTAGAAGCCCTCCCACTGTTGACCCCCCCCCAAGCACCAAGAAGACAGAGCATCACTTGCCCCAGAGCCCCTAGCTATACCTTGTGGCTAATAGCCACTGATGGACCTCTGCTCCATATGCTTATCTAATTCCCTTTTGAAGCCGTCCATGCTTGTAGCACCCACCACTTCCTGTGGCAGTGATTGTTGTTCATAACTCAAAAGTATATTTTTTACTTAATATTTTCTAATAATAATTACAGGGCCTTAAAGGATCTTTCCTCTGGCAAAAACAGATTTGTTCCACCAAAACAAGGCCTCCTGAGCTGGAGAAAGGCCCTGCCATTAGTGGAATGCACTCATAGGACCCAGTCCACAGACTAAGGATTAATTAGGCTTGATTTCTCTGTACTTAGTTGGGTTGGACTCAAGAAAGACTACAAGCTGATTCAAATATTTCCCAGTTGATTGAAATTAACACGTCTTGCCTACTAGTCAATAGCCAGATATGCATTAAGTCTACTATTTGTGCTTGTTGCCTGTTTCATCTGTCTCCATATGGCAATGGCAAGCGTTCTGTTAAATGGAAAGAGAGTCATCTCATTTCAAGGTCCAGTAAGTACCTTAACTGAAACACTAGCTTGGCAACTTTTTACAATAATACTCCTTAGTGATTTGCAACAGATATCCTGAAATGTACAGAGGAAAAGTACAGCACAGAGGAGATTGGTTTTCATTCTCCATGTCATTCCATTAGCCCCATTAAAGGCTATTTTATGTTGCTCAAGATCCTTTTCTTAATTTTGATAGCAATGTATCCAGGATGTAATGAGTTGCCTTTGTTTCTTTACGCCTGTCAAGAATGTAGAAAGTGTGAGGCAGAATCATATCTATAAGGATCCATTCATTGAACTTTTCCCATTTGTGAAAGCTAGATATAACTTCCCCAAAAAATGAGAGAGAGAGAGAGAGAGAGAGAGAGAGAGAGAGAGAGAGAGAGAAGGAAGAGAGAGAGAGAGAGAGAGAGACAGAGAGAGAGAGAGAGAAGGAAGAAAGAAAGAAAGAAAGAAAGAAAGAAAGAAAGAAAGAAAGAAAGAAAGAAAGAAAGAAAGAAAGAAAGAAAGAAAGAAAGAAAGAAAGAAAAGTTAATTTCAGGAGCCTTATCAAACACACAAGCAGATCCAATTGTTGGTTATGGAAAACAAGGATCCATGTGTCTTATGTTTTATAGGCAGCAGTGCTGAAATCTTCTGCCCCTTTTTCAGACACAGTGTTGATTTTTGTTAAATTCAAATCATCCTTCTGTACAAAAACTCAGGTGGGCAGCCATGTTGGTCCAAAGCAACAGAACAAAGTTTGAGTGCAGTGGCTCCTTTAAGACCAACAAAGTTTTATTCAAAGTGGAAGCTTTCGTGTGCAAAGCACGCTTCTGCAGACAGTCTGGAGAAGTGTGCTTTGTACACAAAAGCTTACACTTAAAACTTCATCCTTCTGTAGCTCATGGATCATAGTTTTATCACACCCCTGGCAGATGAGTTTCAACCAGTATCTTCTGCTTAAAAACAATTGTCAAAATTATGTTCTGGCTGCAGAAAAAAATTGTGTTTGAAGGCTCCCAAAGCTACCCTCCCAAGCACATGCCTTCTAAACAGTTTTCAGACCAATGAGATTTGTAATGTATCCATATCAGACCATTTCGCCACATGGTCAGGCGAAGCGACCGAGCTTCACTCTCAGGAACAATGGGACAAGCAGATCCTAGCCGGCACCTATTGGCAGGCTAGGCTCCTGGCCAAGAGCCTATGGAACTCTCGGCCACTGTAAATAGCCAATCACGAGTGTGTGGGTGTGTTGGGGAGTGGGGTTTGTGCACATATAAACCAGCATGCGAGCTGGGTACTCTCGTCTTGTTCTGAACTGAAATAAAGTATGAGAGCTGAAATCACTAGTAAGTCTCAGTACTTTTCACTGGCAATGAAGGTGGGATTCTAACTCCCATGGACAACGATCCAGACGCTGAAATCACTAGTAAGTCTCAGTACTTTTCAGATTGATTCAAAAATAAGTATGCAAGGTCTTTCTAAGTAACAAGTAATCAGGTTCCTTCTAACATAAGAGAGAAATCACACAATGCCGACCTGCTTCCTAGGACCTAGTCAAATGGCCTCCTAAATGCTTAGTAGCCCAGGCTGGCTTTTTCACCCATGCAGCTACTGCCAGTCATGCTGAGCACAAGTTTTGAATTCATTGTGGAGTGACTTTTTGGTATTGGTATTGATCAAACAGTACAAAAGTGGTGGTTACCAAAAAAGCATAATAATTTCAGCAATGTAGTTGCTGTCAAATGGCAGTCAAATGGCAAGTTCAGAAGGCTATATGAATAGGTCATCTGCCGTTTTCTTTCTAACTCAGGGTCTTCTGGGATGCTTTTCTCTGTACTAGATGGCTGTTTTTATGTCATACATGAGTATGTCATGCTTAGAATGAGGTCAGGTATGACTTCGGGAAGGCTTGGGGTGGGGGGAATTTACACCTAAGATGGAGCCTTCAGATGGCTCATTGGATCACCATTGCCAAACTGTAACCTAAACTTGAAAAGTCAAATAGAACTTGTCCACATGAATCCTTAAGATTAAAAATAATATATATGGGTTGAAGCCCACGTATCCTGGACCTCTGTCAATCAGTTTTGGGTGAAGTAGTGGTTTGTGAACTATAACCTTCTTTCCAAGTTGCTACAAGATTGAGATTTCAGATGAGTGAACTTTCCATATTGTGGTCAATAATACTACTTTCTCATCAAATTTTGTTAAACTTCAGTCAGTCATGAGCTGGGTCAGTCCATTACAATCTTGAAAAAATAATGTATAGAAAATCTCAGGGATCTTGATTATCAGGACTTGCTGTCTGTTCCTTGTATCGTTCTTTATTTATGCAAACTTATGGGGGGGCCCTCCAACCTAGATAGCCCAGGCTAGCCTAATCTTGTCAGTTTTCAGAAGCTGAGCAGGGTCAACCCTGGCTAGGGCTGGATGGGAGACCTTCAAGGAATACCAGGGCCATGACATGGAGGCAGGCATTGGAAAACCACCTCTGAACTTCTCTTGGCTTGAAAACCCTATGGGGTCTTACTTGATGGCACTTTCCACTGTCATGAGGGGGGCCTTCCCACGAAGGTGAACATCTTACTCCCCTGCTATTCTAAGTGTCTTCCAGGCCTTCTGATAAATGTGGTTTTTCAATTAAATTAAGTTTTTTAAGTTAAGCAGTTTAAACATAGGTAATTCACAGAATCTCACACACAGCTGAGTCAAAATTCTGCAGATACATTTTTCATGTGCTACATTATGAAATTGTATGAAATTGAATACTGATTATTCATTGTTGTTGTTCAGTCGCACAGTCAAGTCCAACTCTTCGCGACCGCATGGACCACAACACGCCAGGCCCTCCCGTCGTGCTCTGGAATTTGCTTAATTTCATGTTCATTGCATCGATAACACTGTCTAACCATCTCATCCTTTGCCACCCCCTTCTTCCTTTTCCTCCCATCTTTCCCAGCATCAGGGTCTTCTCCAGTGAGTGTTCCCTTCTTATTCGGTAGCCAAAGTATTTGAGCTTCAGCTTCAGTTTCTGGCTGTCCAGGGAATAATCAGGGTTGGTTTCTTTTAGGATTGACTGATTTGATCTCCTTGCAGTCCAAGGGACTCTTAAGAGTCTTCTCCAGAACCATCATTCAAAATAATCTATTCTTTGACGCTCGGCCTTCCTTATGGTCCAACTCTCACAGCCATACATTACTACTGGGTGATTATTCATACAACTACATAATTGAAATATTAGCCTCTTGGATTCAACATAATTTTAGTAACAGTCTAGTCCTGTCCAATCCATTTTAGGCATATTTGGTCTTTGTCCTGTTTCATTTATCTCACAATTGATTACAGTATTACAGCTTTTCATTGATTCAAATTTATGAGCTTTGGTATGAAAAGGAGACTGTTCCTAAGTAGCACCCAAGTCAAACAGGATAAAATCAAGTCATGTTAAATTACCCCTAAGAGTACAAATGATTTAGTTATTTGTTAACTTAACTGTTCTCTAACCCAAGTGCAATGCAACCCAAATGCAAATTAAATAATACCAAGTATCATCCCTTTAAAGAAATGCTTGTGTTGTATTTTTGCTTCCATTTTTCTTCATCTGTTTTGCAAGAATATTGGTCTTCACTGCTTCCTAGCACAACAGAGTTGGGAGGTATCTCTCCCCCATGATACCTGCTGGCAACACTGAAATAGCTGTCAGCAACCAATAATACACAGTGGTAAAATATTTATATTATACTTTACTGGGAAAGGAGACTGGGTTTTCTGTTTCATTTTTGTTTGAAACAGGCAGATCACAATGAAATAGTTGTGTCTGAAAAATAAGTGGATAGAATTCTAAACACTATAGTAACTTATCTCTCCTCTATCAGCCCCTGGAAAAAAGAATTAATAAAAATAGATAGCCTTTTACTAGTTCCAGTGAAAGAAATTTTAACTCAGGGTACACAGTGCAGTAATTAGTAGCATCTCACATTCAATGTCATTGGACACTAGTCTGGTAGATCAAACAGTTGTATATGTGGCCTACTTATTTGGTTGCTGGCTCATAATTTTCAATAACAGCGCTGTTCTTGCAGAGGGAGGGGTGGTGGTCTTCAGCTACCAGAGTACCCTGAAGTATGGTGATGTTCAAGTACAACACTGTGTTTATGTAGTCCCTAAAGTGTATCAAAGCTCAGATCCACAGAAATAAAAGAAAAGTCAAACAAAACAAGCATTAGACTGCGTAAAATAAGGTATGGACAAGGCAAACAGGTGAGGCATTGTTTAGGTGGCTAAGGTAGATCAATATCTCTGCTTGCAAGCCAGGAATTCTGCCCGCTTTTCTCTGGCACTACGCAGATCATCTTACAAACTGCAGACAGACTGTCGCCTAAATCCAACTGACAGGCAACCTATTTCACCCCTGTGAAAGAAAAAAAAATCATACCCATCTTCACCGTTTTAGAATTGTGGAAAATACAGAATATATGCTGATATGAAATCTCACCAAGTCAAACATGTAAAACAGCATCTTAGTAGAGCCGCTTTTATTTTATGAAGATAAACACATGTTCAAATGAAGCTGGGCTTTCTTTTCCCATGGCTACTCTGATGTCCCTAGTTCAGAAGATACCACTTTGGTGAAAGACACACATTGACAGGTTTGGAAATTATTTCTGTGCCACGTGTTCTTTCTTTTCCCCTCCTTGGGTCATTTGAACGCTGATGAATAAAGTTGTTGTGATAAGATGAAATCAAGGTAGTGTGACCTCATTCATCACTCACAATGATCTGTCATTGAAATTCATTACAGACACACACACCATTTACAAGATTCTTGGCCCAAAAGAGAGAAGCTTTCAGAAACTAGTAGAAACCCTGAGTACTAACCTCCAGTACACCCAAGCAGAGGCATGTCTATGCATTTTTCCTGGTATTAATGGAGCACCTCAAATATACTGATTCAGTGCAGCTAGTCCTGGACGATAATGTAGAACAGATATTTTGAAATTCCACACAGCAGTCAGGGAATCTTAGGACCAGCAGTATGTGTATGGTGAAATCATAAACAGAATCCCTTAGAGCAAGTCTTTTATCTCATCATTCTTCTTCCTTCCCTTTCTATTAATGTCAATATTTTACTTAAACAATCTGGTGGGTCTTTACAACACATGCTGCCTTAGCTGTCATCCATAATGCAGTTTCTAGACCAGGGGTCCCCAGCCTTTTTGAGCCTGTGGGTACCTTTGGAATTCTGACACAAGGTGGTGTGTGCAACTGCAAAATGGCCATCATGGGAGGTAGAGTCATGCACAAAGAAATCCCCAGTGCAGGGGTCAAGATAATTAATTTTTTAAAAAATATATTAGGAAAGAGGACTGAAAGAATAAAATGAACACTTTAATGTTAGCTGCCATCAAAACAATGTTATTTTATTTTCATAGCTTGTCAGATTCCTATGGCCAATCAGAACCCCTGCTGGGCAGGAACCCCACCTGGCTCCACTGTTAGCCGAATTGCTCTTTAAGAGAAACAACCCGTACAGTTATTATTATCGGGATTCTTCCATCTATGTTTACGGAGGATGGCACTGTTTCCAAGGTTCCCAATGAGAGACTGAGGCAAACTTCATCATCATCATCATCATCATCATCATCATCATCATTATTATTAATAATAATAATAATAATAATAATAGTTTACTGACACACTTCACTCAATAACATACAACAATCACAGCACACAAGACTAAGAAATTAAGACAGAATAATACAACACAGTTATGGTGGTTGATGCTCTGGGTTATAATTACCTAGCTGCAACTGCGTGGCTCCAAACTTCCAGCGAAGGGGTAAGGATGGGGAGAAAATTAGAAAAGAATGGCGAATGGACTCAGGCCAGCTAAGACCATGTGCCAAAGAGATTCTAGCTGCAGTTCTAGAGTATAAAGAAGGGCGGGTAGGGTGTGGGATAGCAAGCTGGACTTAAGAGGAAAAGCAGGATTTGTAGAGGGCGTCGTTTGAGAGCGATGGGGGGTTTCAGGGTCCCGGGCGAGAAGTCAAGAACAAGAGAGAGAACTAAGAGAGCGGGAACTTAAGAGAGCTCAAGAGAACGAACTGTGGGTGCGTTCTTGATTATATCTAAAGGGGTCTAGAGGAGGAGCTGGGTCCAGGGGACCTCCCCTATGACACTGTGTTCTGTCATAGCCAAGAAGTTAGCGATTGGCTTCTGTATTTTTCTGGGTGGGCCAAGAAACTGGAGGGCAATTTGAGATCTAGTTGCTAACTCAATCAAGACACCTGGGCTAGGGGTATTCTTATGCAGAAGGGTGACTCATGTCCATGCGGCCAGGCTGAATACCGGGTCTTTGTGAGTACGTGCAGCTTCGTTGGTGCGAGGGGGAGGGGGGCCTGGAGGTGGGTTACCATGCGGCTGGTTTGAAATGGTGTTTTGTGCTTTCTGTGACCACATGCGTTGTTCTATGGAGTGCACTAGACACGGGAACACCTCAGGAGTAGCAACCATTGGAAAACACGGTCTTCGGTAGGTACTCTCACCGGGCGCTCTCAGTCATATCAATTTCAGGCGCAGTCCATTGTTGGCACACTTCATCAGGTAACAGCGTAACACTGTCCATAAAAACACCACAGCAGGCTTGCGGGCTTACACCACCCACTCTAAAAACACTTGGCGAACAGCAGGAAAGGTGATGGTGGGCTCAGTGGTACCCACGGGTACTATGTCGGGGATCTCTGTCCTAAACTGTCTGGTGATAACCTGGAAGACCCAGCTGCAAGTCCATACCAGGCCTTGAACCTTGGAGGGGGACCTTCAGCTAGTCACTGTCTTTCACCCTGGTCTAATTCACAGGATTGTTGAAAAGATAAAATGGTGGCAGAGTCCAAAAATACCACCCTAAGCTCCTTAGAGGAAGACCAGAATAAAAATCTATTAGATAAATAGTCATTTATACGATAGCGGTAGCTTTCATTCCAATTTGGTGCATGTAAAGTCAACGGTACTAAGACCATGATAAATAAAATAGTCACATTACCATGCTTACACTGGTTCCTGCCATCACCCTGACACTGAATATATGTGGAGCTGGAACAGTGCCACAATAGCATATATTAATGTGTCCAATTTGCTGTGCAGTATATTAACTGAAATTCCATTTATTTATTTATTTAAAACATCTTTATGCCACCATTTCACCCATTCAGGTTAACAAGGTGGTGGACATAAGAAACATTTAAGCAATTAAAAATACAGTTATAATGATAACATTCAATTAAAAGCACATAAACATATTAGCACCTTAATCAGGCAGGTGCATCATTCCCAGTTCTGTTCCTGTTGCTTCCTGAATGCTTTGTAATGTCCTGGAATACAGTAACAGTGCTGCTTTAACACCAGTGAAAACACCATGGACATTATCGTTTCCTGTTCCCCACAAGGTCATAAGATCAAGCTGTTACTGTACACTTCACCATTTTTCAGTCACATGTAACTATTATTTCAAGTATTTTTTTTCTAGAATACTATTCTCCTAACATCTGGTATGTTTTTGTTCCTAGCAGAAAGTAAGAATGAGATATCCATTTAAAAGCTGAACCGATTGACAAACATTAAATAAAAGTTCCGTATTAGCAGGTCTAATATTTTAGTATTCTGAACTACTGTTTTACCTAAGACATCATAGGTTCAGGGATATGGATTCCACAGCAAAAATGAGGACAAGTGCATTATTTCATGCGGCTGCAGAGATCCAATCAGCCGCGATCATGACGGACTTGTTTAAATCACCAGCTTACCCAGGCCTGTAGCTACAGTGGGGCATCTCGGGGCTAGGCCCCCTGACTTACTGGCAAGGCCCCTCAACTTCCCATCCAGGATCCTGGAGTGGCACCTGGTGTGGGGAAGGAGCCAGGTATTCCTTTAATTCGATTATCCAATGCCCCCTAAGAAATTGAAATGCCCTTCAACTTAAAAAATCCTGGGCTTACCTATTTAGCCATCAATATAGGCTTACCGGCTGTACTGTGCAAGGATATTCCTCTGGGCAAAACAGAATTCTCAATGGGGATGGGAAAGAGGGACAGGATTTTCCACTACAGGCTGCCCAATGGCTTGTGGACAGTCCACTGAACATACAGCCAGATGTGCACCATGTGTCATTGTTTGCTTTTTTTTTGTTTGGAACCCACCCTTCTTCAAGGTAAGAAAACATGATGCTTACAGATCATAATTTATTCTAGACCTTTTAGCAGATACAAGGCAGTTCGTAGTAGATGAAATATAATGTTCCGAATAACCCCTGTCTATGGGATTGCAATCTAATAAAGATAGTCATTAAGATAGTTGAGTGGGTAGCCATGTCAGTCTGTAGCATAAGCTTTTGAGAGTCAAAGCTCTGACTTTATCTGACAAAGGGAGCTTTGACTCTCAAAAACCTATACCTGGGAAATCTTGTTGGTCTCTAAGGTGCTACTGGACGTAAATCCAGGTTTTCATTAAATCTCAGATGGCCTCCTATTAACCCAGTTAGGCACCCACACAGACACTCCCCATCCTAAAGTACCCCCCCCCATTTTGAATTTAGCACTGTAGGTCTGTAAGACCTTTTCGAGTGGCTTTTAAAAGACGTGAATTCGGCCAACTATTGGACGATTCCTCCCCAAGGCTCATAAAAATCACATGCATGTATTTAGCACTTGGCACAGTGCAGGGTTTTGGAATGACATGATACTTATCAAAAGAGCTTACAGTTTATTGACAACTACTAATGCAATGAAACATACATGCTGCAGTCCACCAATGTTCTTTTCTGATAATGCTCCTCAGGGAGAAAAAAAGAAGCAGAGTGAGGCTGAATGCCAAATTAATCATTTCTTTGGAACTGTTTCATCAGGGGGGAAAATTGGTTACAAGCTGAAGTTTATGTAAAAGAATTTCAAGATCAACAGCAAATCTCTATTTTAAAGGTGGAAAAACACACTGCTTTAATCTCCAGAGTGTAAAGGTCACCTTGGTAGACAAATGCATATCACATCTCAGAACCATGGGGGAAAATGTGCTGCTCCTCAGAGGAACAACCCAAGTTACAGATGTGGTAATCATTATTTTCTGCTTTACCTCTCTTTATGGCAGAGGAAATGTAATTTACTTGTCAGATTGAAATGTTTGATATGAATCTTTATCCTTCCTTTCAAACAAGTTTTTCTGAAACATTATATTATAAACAACTGGCATGTTTAATTAAACAACTATTTTATTCCCAGCAGAACAAAAGGGTATGATTATATTAATTTAGTACTAGGACCTATGACCAAATTAGAAAGAAAACATGTTTAGTATCTTGAGGTATGATTATCTTAATTCTATAGCAAGACATGTGGCCAGAATTTAAACCAAATATTGCAAATCTGATCCATATCTTTGTTATTCTTAGGGAGGGGGAGCTTATGTGGATTGGGATGCCAGTCATTATTATGATTTATAACATGTAACTTCCCTTTCCATTCTCACTTCATTGGACCAATTAATTAAAAATGCTAATTTTGACTGAGAGAAGATCTCCTAAGAACACCGACACAGTTTTAGTAATTTATTGTATTCATCAGACTTACGGTGTACTCTTGGCTTGCCCAATTCTGTTACCTGTTATTCCCTCTGTGGTGAGCTGGGTCTCCATCTCTTAGACTCAAGGGCATGGATCATCACTATTAAATATTGGCTTCACAACCATCTTAGTGCCCCCCAGAATAGCCTTATTGCACTCTTAACTATGGATCCATATGTATCCAAGTGTTCACAGGCTATAACCTCCAAAATATGTTCAATTGGCATTGATCTGGACATCTTGGAAAACCAAGATGAGAATTTCATATACTGAACAATCCATAGAAGAATCTGGGACACTGAAGCCCAAATAATCCAGGCCAGTGCCGGGGGTACTTGTTCCCCCCTTCCCCTCAGTCATGTACCAAATAGTATGGCACAATACTTTTCTAACTTGGTGATTCCGCTGCAACGCAAAGTTTTTATGCTAGCCAGATTTAACGTTTTCCCCTCATCTTGGGTTTCAGGTAGATATAGAGGTATTCCAAAATGTGATAGAATTTGTAATTGTTCATCTGGAGAACCTGATGCCTTAGACCACATCTTATTACGCTGCCCCCTCCACTCACATCTTCAATTACTTTGGATTAAGCCCATACTGCCTAGGATTAATTCCAACAACGTAATCAGGTACCTTTTAGCTGATGAGTCACCTGAAATTACTGCTCAGTTTGCTGAATTTTTGACCAAGATATTGACAGCAAGTAGTTATTTTTAATACTGACGTGTTTTTAACAGGGCATGTGTAATGATATATGATGAAGTAATTTATTTACTGTTTTATATGCCAATAAAGGTGTTGTATTGTATTGTTGTATTCATCAGCCATAGTTCAATTGCCTTCAAGTCCCATTGATCTCTAAGGGCAAATTAAGCATATTTATAAACATTTCCTTTTGAAGTCAATAAGACATAAATTGGATGGATGGTGTCCTATATTTTCTGTCAGTGTCTTTTTATTTATTTATTAGTTTTCTGTTCTGTTTTTTTTGCCAACAAAGGAACACTCAGAAGTACAAAATGAGCATTAAACTCATGTCAATCAATCAATCAGTCAACAATACAGACAAAACCAATCAAATAGGCATACTAAAATGTCACAATGGGATTAAAATAGCTTTTTGCTAAGCCCTTCAAAGACTTTCTGAAATAAACCTTTTTGTCAGCATTTAAAAACAGGAGAGGTTGCTTGGTGAGTCTCTTTGGGTAGAGAGTTCCTCTGAGATGGAGCTGCTTATTTGACTGGCAATACCATCTGAGGCACCTGGTTTTGACCTAGAGAACCTGAAGAGCAAAACGTTGCTAAGCATGCAGAACACAACATTTACAGTCCAGAAAGATGCTCATAAAGCAGTGCGCAGCTCACCCGGTGCTAAATGTACAAACATGTAGCCACCAAACTGCTAGTCAATATTTGACAGCCCTGATACTCTTTTGTGAGGGGTAGAGGTCTAATTCTGCCTTGAGGAATATGCTGTCCAGAAAGAGATGATATGACATAAGCCTGCATTCCCTCAACAAAAAAGACATTTAAAAATAGTTTTGAGAATATTAATTTAATTTTCATTTGGAATGTTGATTTTTGTCTGTGCATCTATTTTGAAAATCTTTTTTAAAAAATGGGTTTCATTTGGGTTGCTGAGCATAAATTCAGTATATATTTTTTTACAAATGGGGACCTGCAAGACTCCTATGGGGAGAGGAATCCCATCCTACCCCCTCAGGCACTTCCCTCAACCCCTTGCTTGGCAGCTTACTACTCCCCTATCCCTTCACCCACAAAAGACTCACAGGCAGTGTTCCCTCTTAAGTGAGTTACTGTGAGCTAGTTCACAGTTTTTTAGCCTCTGGCTCACTCATTTTTGTCTTAGCTCAGGAAGGATGGCTCCAGAACAAATTAATTTATGCGGTAGCCAAATCGCTCGTTCACAACTTTAATGTCAGTTGCTCACAAAGTAGAATTTTTGCTCACAAAACTACACAGCTTAGAGGGAGCATCATTCACAGGTGAAAGGAATTTCACTCATCCACTCACCTCCCCAGGTCTAGTGGCCAGGGGGTTGGAGGTGGAAGCTTACACTGCTTTTTGCTCTGCCCACTCACTTTCAGCACTATTGCCCCAGCAGTGGTTTCAGCAGAGGGGAAGACAGGGTGTGGTTTGGTGTAGTGGTTAAGTGCGCGGACTCTAATGTAGGAGAACCGGATTTGATTCCCCACTCCTCCACTTGCACCTGGCTGGATGGTCTTGGGCAAGCTGGAGTTCTGATAAGAGCTGTTCTTGAAAAAGAGCAGTTTCTGGCAGAGCTCTCTCAGCCCCGCCTACCTCACAGGGTGTCTGTTGTGGGGAGGGGAAGGGAAAGGCATTTGTAAGCCACTCTGAGACTCCTTTGGGTAGTGAAGGGTGGGGTATAAATCCAATCTCTTCTTCTTCTTCTTCTTCTCTTCTAGTGGAGGCTTCCCCTCCTCCTTGTCCACTCACCAGCATCCAGTGATGCCATCTCAGTGGTGGTTTCAGTAGTGCCAGGGGCATCATAGACTCACCCAGTCAGGTTGCATGCTTCCAATGAGGCTCCCAGGAGACAGTTGTCTGTGCAAGTGCAGACAACTGTTCTTTGCTTTGGGCTTTGGTGGGGGGGGGGGACTCCACCATTTTTATGGTTTCAGATTTTTCTGCAAATCTCTGGGGTCCTCAAGTTTTGAGGGAAAATCTCTCTTCTCTCAACATGGCCTCAGGTTACAGATTTAAATATTTGCAGATGGGGTCATGTTACCTATTAGATATATAGATATATCTGTGTAAATTGAAGGTTTGGGGTATAAACATCATCATCAGATCTGTTCAGCATTCCACACACATCTTTAATCCAACTGTCCAATCTGCATGTGTAGGTGTTGGATGCAGGCATCTAGCCAAGGGGTCCATACATACAGTACATTCCGGGAGTTTCATGCGTTCATTACTCTTAAACATAGTTAAATCCTGATCCCCGAATTGGATCCTTATGCAGAAACCTGCATCCCACTTCTGGAATGCTTAATGAATAAACTTGTGTAAAGTAATGGTAAAGGTTCCCTTGCTCGAAAGCCAGTCGAGTCCGACTCTAGGGTTGCGGTGCTCATCTCCGTTTCCAAGCCGAAGAGCCAAAGACGTTTCCGTGGT
Organism: Gekko japonicus; assembly: GCF_001447785.1. NCBI lineage: Eukaryota > Metazoa > Chordata > Lepidosauria > Squamata > Gekkonidae > Gekko > Gekko japonicus. The sequence goes on from NW_015168096.1 coordinate 242,609, forward strand.
CATGTGGCCGGCATGACTAAACACCAAGGTGCACGGAATGCTGTTACCTTCTTACCGAAGTGGTACCTATTTATCTACTTGCAATTTCTTGCTTTCGAACTGCTAGGTTGGCAGGAGCTGGAACTAGAGGCGGGAGCTCACTCCGTCATGTGGCAACTCGGGTCTCGAACTGCTGAACTGCTGACCTTCCACAGCCTGCAGTTCAGCGTCTTAACCACTTGAGCCACCGCAGCTCCTAAACTTGTGTACAGGCTTCAATTTAAGAGTGGGCTTGAGGCAAAGCATGAGGTTCCACATTTGTTATTCAGTGAGACAGCATAGTTTTTCATCCTTACACACAGCAGTCAGGATTGCATATTCATATACTGAAACCTGCTTCTGAATTGGACTGCTTTCTTTGGTTTGGAGTAATTACATGGAAGTAGGTCTCATTATTTTCCCTGGGGTTTATTTTGACTCAATCTATGCAGAAGTTTGCAGCTTTGACATCCACAACTTCACAACAGCAAATACAAAATATCTTCATTGTCTCATGATTCACAATCACACTTGCTTGAATTGTTCATTTCAGACAGAGTTTTTTTTTATTATTTTTTTATTTACCTTCAACTTCTACCCCACTCGAACCCCTCCCATGGGTCTCTGAGCGGCTTACATAGTTTGTATTATCCCTATCTATGGGCACATATATATATATCGTATTAGGGGCGGGACTACCTAACGGCACCCGGTGGGATTCAGTTGACGTGTCTTCAGCTCGGCTCGGCTTCTCGGCTTTGGGTCAGCATCTTCCCTCTGCTCTCTTCAGGCTCCTCGGGAGATCTTTTGGAGTTGGCGGGCCCATTCGTCATGCTGATTGCATCGGCGCGGCACTGGCTCCGTCCCTTAGGCTCCGCCGCGCCTGCGCTGAGCATCCTCACGCCTTCTGGGCTCCGCCTTCGCAGCCAGTTCACCGCTAGATGTCGCGTCTCCTTTTTCTTCCGCTCACCGCCTCGACTACCGCCACCATTACATGCCACTCCGCTGCCGCCGCTCGCTGAACCGTCACTGCTGAGGTTCCCACCTCACCTCCCAATGGAGGAGGGTGCTCCCTGCCTTCTAAGGCAGGTACCCATTTATCTACTCGTAAGTTGTTATGACTTTCGAACCACTGGGTGGGCGGGAGCTGGGACTAGGGCCAAGTGCTCACCCCGGCCGCGGTGGGTATCGAACAGCCTGCAAGCTGTTCGTTAGAAGTTAAGGCAGGTGCTTTTGCTCCCTGCGCCCATGCTAAGTCCCATGCTAAGCAGAGTATACCCTTTGACTTCAGTGGACTTAGAAGGGTATAACTTTGCTTAGGATGGCATTGTAAATTGTTTTAGTATATTAGAAATTTAGGTTATAACTGCTTTGATAGCATGATGGGATTAGTTTAAGTGTGGTACTTGATTTTAAATATGTAAACTGAAGATCTGGTATGATATACTGGATAGTGTGTCAGACCAGGCACCCAGGTAGAACCAGGTCCAAACCCTTTCTCAGCCATGAAGCTTAGTGCATTATTTTAGACTTAGCTTTATCTATCAGTATAATGTACCTCAAAGGGTTGTTTTAAGGATGTAAAGATACTAAGAACATGCATGCCAGCCTGAGATCTTTAGAGGAAGAGTAGGATTTAAAAAAAAAGAATAAATATGCCTAATAGCTAAATTAGATAAGAGAATCAAAACTACATGTGCAATCCACAGCTTATTTGCTTCGTTATTTAGTGTGCTTATTGTCTTCTCCTCCAGAACTGTCTGCCCAAGGAAGGTGGCAGCAACACGGAATCATAGAATAAGCAATAAATAAGCAATCAGTTTCTTTCAGAGACACTGTTAAAGAGAATGAAGTGAAGGTGATGAAATTAGTATTATTATTTACTATACCCAGGCCACCAACGTGGCTAAAAGACTTAAAATATACATACTAAACATGTCTTAAAATTATTAAAACCAAATAACAATGCCTCATAAAAACAATTTAAACTAAGCTAAAATATGAATACAAAATCATTAAAGACAACATTAAAAACATAGGGCAGGAAGGAGGAATCACCAAGGGAATGCCAGATGAATCAAGGAAGTCATTTCCCACTGGAGGAAAAAGTCAACAAAAGGGGACAGGCGAGTCTCTCTGGGGAGAGAAGTTGTTGCCTCAAACAAGAAGGCCCCTCAGCTAATCTCAGAAGGTGAGGGCACCTGAGGCAGGCCTCAGCAAATGTCCATAGCAGTCGGGTAGGTTTGTAAGAAAGTGGGTGGTACTTCTGGTGTGATCATTCCTTTTTTTAAAGATTTTATTGGTTTTCAAAGTAAAAGAAAAGAAAGACAATAACTACAAACAGAAAGAAACTAACACATAACATACATGGAGCATGTACTCAAAATAACTACTTGAATTTACATGGAAAGAATCAGTCTCTTATACACCTAAACTCATTTAACCATTTAAAAATTTGAGCTTATATCTTAATAATTATGTTACACATTTTCTAAGGTAGTCCTCAATCTATAGAGTCTTGACCAGTTCTTGTCAAAAAATCTTCTTTTTTGTCTTGTAATTGCAAAGTTAATTTATCCATTTCTGCTGTTTCCAGCAGTTTGTAAATTATTTCTTCTTTTGATGAGACTTCTTTTTTTCCAATACTCTGGTGTGATCATTCCTGAGAACCACTGCATCTCTGACCAAGTTCTATGCACAAACTGTTGTCATATGCAATTCAATAGACATGTTCTAGGTAGATATGCCCAAGGCATCAACCCTTTGCTTTAGAAAAGGAGTTATGAGCTTGTCCAGTGTTGATAATACTGTTATACTTTTCAGTGACTTTAAAACATCAAAAGGAATGATGTTACAAAGTACTCAAATTAGGGATGCCAGACCTCCTGGTGGGAGTAGGGGTCTCCTGCTTTCAGTCCCCACCTCTCTGCCACCAGCCAGCTGGCCGGTGAGGGGAATTACCCCCTCAAAAGGGAGGAACAGTGGAAATTAACGTAACATGTCTATGTAACCCAGAAGTGATTTAGGCACGTCAGGTATGCTGTGGTGGCAATGTTCTGCTTTTTGAGCAAAACTCTATGGACAAAACTCTATGATAGTTTTGCCCAGAAACCAGAGCACCCCCAACATGTTGCATTAATTTCTAGTGTTCCTCCCCATTTCTGGTAAGTGCAGGGATGCCAGCCTCCGGGTGGGACCCGGGAATTATAGCTCCTCTCCAGACTACAGAGATCAGTTCCCCTGGAGAAAATGGGCCTTTGGAGAATGGACTCTGTGGCGTTGTAGCCCACTGAGGTTCCTGTCCTCTCCAGGTTCCACACCCAAATCTCCAGGAGCTTCCCAACCTGGATCTGGCAATCCTATCCCCTCATCCCCCACCAGTGGCCAGGGTGGACCTGACAACCTTAGGTAAGTGTACCCCCCACCCCCTGCTGGCTGCTCCAAGGGATCTGGCAATCCTAACTGGAATGTATCCAAGAATTAGTTTTTGCCGCTAGATCAACCTCCACCACCTCTAAATCCACCACCACCACCACCACTGCCAAAACAGACATGGCTCTTGTTTGCTTAATTATTTTATTGAACATACTGCTTGCAGAGAGGCTCTGTTATGCATCATTTTAGACATCTTTTTTAGAAGAAACAAGCATTAAAAACCAAAGGGTTTCTTTGTAGACCCAATGATTTATGGAGCTGGAGTGATCATGGGCTATCTTGTTTTGTTTTGCTGTTCATCACATTTCCCAAAAGTTCTTCATGTGTTTATTATAAGCCAGTAGTTGAGAAAATATGTCAGATTTTAAGCAGAAGATCCACCTTCCAGCAATATCAGTATAAAATTGTAACAAATATTTTAGAAGGCAGAGTCTTTAATAGTATAATTCTAAACAAGAGTTACAGTTTTTTTAAGTCCATTAACTTCATGTTCTTTGTAATCTTAAATGATTTACTAATGAGGGATATTTAACTTTGTATTGGCATCACAATACATTTAATGAAAGAAATATGATTTAGCAATGGAACAAACAATAAACAAGACCGTTATATCAATTTATATAATGCACAGAACAAGGATTTTACACTTCAGACCTAACCAGATCTACAGATTCCTGCTTAACCGCCTATCATATGGGTGGAATGACATATTTCAAGACCACCATGTGGTCCTCAAGCTTGTGGTTGGCTTAGAATGCTAATGGAAGGGCAGGGCATTAGCCAGTTTATTTCTGCTTCCTGTTCACTATTTCTTGTCTTCATTTCAAGTTAAGATATTTTCAGATCTTTCAGACCATTCCCAAGTTTGCCTAATCATATTTCTCAGCTTCGTTGCACACATCGATTCACCAATAAAATTCCAAGAAAAAAATCCATATTTCTAGTAGACTACAAACATACATTTGTTGCAGTTCAATTTTTTAATGTTATAAGCCAATATTTTGTTGTTACCTAAGTACTGGAAAAGATGTGATCATATTTAGCAAAGAAAATGTCTGAAGAAGTCATATGCATGACCATGCACATGTATGACCTATGAACCAACAGAGCAAGGAGTTTAAGTAAGCAAATCTTCTCCACTTTCTACCAGTTACCTCATGCCCAAAATGCAATGCAGGATGGAGCAAAATCACATCCTACCTGTGCTACAAGAATTTCAGGGGCTCAGAGGAACATCACACGCGAGAGGTCATTCTGGCTCCCCCAGCTCTCGGGAGGGGCTCTTTAAAAAGTTATGGCGGCCGTCGCTTTTCTCCACGGCAGCTGTGAAGCCCACATGGGGGGAAGGGCGGGGCAAAATGTTCCCTTGCCTCCCTGAGCCCCGGGGTGGTGGCCTTGGACTCGTAGGGGCAAATTCCAACTCTCTCTCAGGAGGGGCTCCTTAAAAAGTTATAGCTGCCGTCGCTTTTCTCCGCTGCAGCTGCGATGCCCGCGTGGGGGGGCGAAACGTTCTCCTGCCTGCCTGAGCCCCGGGGTGGTGGCCTTGGACTCGTATGGGCAAATTCCACCTCTGGTGAGAGAGGTCATTCTGGTTCCCCCAGCTGTCCTTAGGGGCTCTTTAAAAAAGTTGTGGCCACCGTCGCTGTTCTCGGTGGCAGCTGCGATGCCCGCACAGGGGCGGGACGAAATGTTCTCCTGCCTCCCTGAGCCCCAGGGTGGTGGCCTGGGACTCGTAGGGGCAAATTCCACCTCTGGCGCAAGAGGTCATTCTGGCTCCCCCAGCTGTCCTTAAAGATAAAAGGTAAAGGTTCCCTTGCTCGAAAGCCAGTCGAGTCCGACTCTAGGGTTGCGGTGCTCATCTCCGTTTCAAAGCCGAAGAGCCAGCGCTGTCTGGCAGTGGAGCTGCAAGGCCGGCGGTGGTGGAGCTGCAAGGCCGGCGGTGGCGGCTGGGACCGTTGGGGGCGGGGTGTGTGGCCTTATGACACACTTCCGGTGATGTCAGGGGGTGTGGCATATGCTAATGAGTTATGCTAATGAGTTCCCCTAGCTCTTTTTCTATGAAACGACTCCTGGTTGGGACTATCCCCTCCACAAATTGCTGGGTCTAGCAGATCATTGAGTTCAACTCAAAGATGCTTAGGCTTCATTCCTAGGAAGATCAAGATGGTAAAAATTACTTTTACGCCACCTAGAAAGTTTGAGAGGCACATCATCCAGGGCTCAAACTACATGTTATTTCAGTGGGAGAGTTAGAGTGAAATGTAATCAATATAGAATGCTATTTACCTTTTCAGCCAAGTCCAGGGTAACCCAGAGGTTATTGTGAATTGGATAAGTACCAGTAAATTGAAATTTATTCAAAATAGGACTGATATACCATTTGGGGCAACAAAGATCATTGAGGTTTGAGAGCCTGAGCATGGTTGCATTAACCATTAAGGGCAAATTTGCATCTTGGGGATATTTTTAGATTCAGATTTGCAGCTTGGGTACTTTTAGACCCAGGGGTAACAATGGCTGTGCAAATCTCCTCTGTGGCATGTAAAGCATTATCCAACTGTATCTGGCTTACCAGCTGTGGTCGTTCCTCAAAAGACATGACCTGGTCAGAGTTATCCGCATCCTGCTTATGTCCAGGTTTGACTACTAGAATGCCTTCAAAGACTTTGAAAGCTTCAGCTGCTCCAAAATGTGACAGCCAGGTTACTTACTGGTATCAACTACAAAGATCGCATTTGGCTGATTTTAAGAAATCTGCAAAGGCTTCCAGTTTGCCTCCAGAACATTTTCAAAGTGCTGGTTCTACCCCATAAACACGATATCTTCCCATGGTAACTGAAGGATAATCTTGTTCCTAACTTACCTGCACACTGGTTGAGACCCTACACTCTGTGCCAGAGTAAGTGGGAGGGGGCAGCATTTGGCTTTGATCTCAAACTCAAAAGGAGCCTTTAAAAAGATCTCAAACTCAAAGGAAGCCTTTAAAAAGGCTAGAAGAGCATTTGTTCAAGTTATGCCTCACCTTTTTTTTGGGTGTTTTGTTTTCATGTGATAGCATTTCCCCCCCATATGTTATTATAGCTAGAAGCTTCAAATGCTGGAAATGGCTTCTAAAGAGCTCTGAGAGGGCCTGCTTTGAGACCCTTCTAATTTTAGGTAGGGTAACCATACACCATGGCTTTTTCTGTGATGGTGCCTAAGTTATCAAACATTATCCCCATAGAAGTTCATCTGGCATAAAAAGTGTAAGTTTTTAGATGTCAGTGAAGACATGGTTTTTTAGAATTTTTTAGAGCATTTTGATAATTTTATATATTTTATTTTCCTGTTATATATTCCATACTGGTTTGGTTTTTTGGGGAGGAGGGGTCCTTCCTATATCTACTATGGTTATTGTGAAGTCTTACCACCTCACAGAACCAACGTAAGCAAAATTAAGCACTCTTCTAAGGACCAAACTAGATATGATGGCCTTGTGGCCAGCATGAGGACACTGCAGCCATTGTAAAGTGCAACCCGCAGTGTGGCATTCTTGTTCACCTCCCAACAGAAGCATCCATGGGCCAGGGGTGTGTGTGTGTGTTTCAGAACCTGATAAAGTCCGGGTTGGACAACAGCACCTCAGCCCACTATAATGCAAACTCAGTCAGAACTGGGCCCTTGTGGCATTTTTAAATCACTTTAAAACAGCAGCGATGTCCTCATGGTGGCCACAAGGGCACCATCACATCTAGTTTGACCTTAAACCCATTGGAGCCAATGGGTTTGGGAAAGTAACTCTGTTTAAGATGGCACTGCTATTTTAACAGAGTTTATTAACTTTATTTTTTAAGTTATATTTTAATGGTCAATGTGGCCCTCATATACTCTGATGATCAGAAGTGCCATATATGTAACATTTTAACCTCTCTTGCTCAAAACGCATCAAGACTACTTCACAATGAGCACCCCATATTCCAACAGAGAGCAAGTCAAGGTATACAATTGACGCATTGTATGAATATGAGACATAATTAAATCAGACCAGGGAGCTCCAGTGATAGCCACAAACATCTGACAATAGGAAAGTGTATGCAAACCAGAGTGGAACCCTCTTTCACATAGTTCTCAGATTGAAAGTGGGTTGGCGTATGAGCGGCAATTTGAGATTAATTTGTGTTTTCAGAATGTAAACTGGGTTTTTTTGAAGCATGCAGCACAAAGCTTTGAGTAAACAGCATTACTCCAGGTGAATCAATATTTTACTTTATGACTGAGCAAACATATTCCTTCTGACTGCTTCACATTTGTCAAATGCATGGCAGTGTGGTGATGCAGTACTTCAAGCAGTGTGTCATTTCAGTTATAATAATCACTTAAATCCGTGTGGTTATAGGTACTTGCTTCTGTACTGGATTGTGTCTCGGTATATAAAACATTTGCCCTGTATATAAAACAAAATCTCAGAGAAGCTAAATTCTCTAAAATCTCTTTGTTCAAGACCTAAAGTTACTTAATTTAAATAATTTGCCTTTTTATAAATTGAATTGGGATGTTCAGTCATGTTTTCCTGTTCTCTCTCTAACTCCAGCACCCCCATGATGCTTTAGGAGGCAGTCAAATGTCTTTTATCCCTTCTGTGACTGGCTGACCATTTACCTAACTGACTTCTTGTTAAGAAACCAAATCTATTGTATTTTGAACTCCTTTAGCACTTGAAAGGCAGTCAAATCTGCAATCTAATTCAGCTAATTCAGTGTTTTTACTTAAGCCAATTTAGTCCAACAATTTAAGTCCAAATAACTCATTTTAAATGGATTGAAGATTCTGCTGTTGTATCTAGTCACTTTGCCTTCCACAGGGATTCAATTCCTTACTGATGTCAACAAAAGGAAATTCACAGAACTAGTCTCAGATAGACTAGATACATTTAAAATCTTCCATTTAAAAGCCAACACAAGCCCTACGGGGGAGGGCGGGGTATAAATCTGATTAATAAATAAATAAATAAATAAATAAACAATGTATTACATATCAAATAATGCCAAGCAACTTGAAACATAAAGTATAGTTAGTGTACAAAGCACAACCAGAGTACCAAGGGATTAAAGGATAAATACATCTAATTGTACCTAAAATTAGGGATTTTAAGTGATCCAGGCAACCTATAATCATCTGACTTTCTAAAAAGTTCACAAAACTAAAAAAAAGACTGAAATTTGCCTTTGATTTTTTCAAACTGTTGGGCTGTAAAGAATATCGTTAACATTTGAAATGTATCTTGAAGAATGGCAGCAGACTTCAAGATAATAACTCCCCCCCCCATTGGTTTATGAGTTCATCTTTGAAAATGTTTCCATGTGGGAAACTCACAGTGCAGTCTACATTATACTTAAGTCAATGAGTCTACATTCTACAACTGGGTACTATGAGATACTCCTGTGACAGACACAAATTAATGGGTAGGGATAGGATTTCCGAGCTAGCTGAGTAGCATGAGCCACCATAGACATTTAGGAAAAGTTATAGGAGGGAGTCAAGATTATTGCACCATTAACAGCCACCTTCCCAGATATAGCTTAGTGATAATCCATAACATTGTCATATAGTACAAAAATGCACATGGGGCTGTTTTGTGGGGCTAGACTGGTAGAAGGTGTTCTGCCAGAGGCAAGGGGTTGTTTTAGGAATTTGGGAGGTCAATAAGATTTCAAAAGCAAAATATTGTCATATAAAAGGGCGGTTTTAATAAAAGCAACAAAAGACAATACAATCATTATTAGTGGACTCAAACTCCCTTCCCCCCCCCCTTGTATCCATTCTGTTGCCGGGAGCTCCTGACAACAACAAACACACTCCAGAACCTTGTTCTGCAGCACCTTCTTCAACCTGGCCTACACTGATGCACTCTGAGCCTCCTTCCACCCATCTTTTATACTGACTTAGTCTGCTGAGTCATGCTTGTCAGGCCTAATGATCAGCAACACCTGGTGCTTACGCTCCCCTCCCTTAGGCAGTTGAGAATAACAAAAGATAGCCCTGCTTACAGCTATAAGCAGTAGGCTTAATCAGCCAAAGGCAATTAGTGAATCTATTCCCAAGGCCAGAAGGGCTGCCTGACAACACCATTATGAAGTCTCCCCAAGATTCTTGTGCATTTGCACTACAGTCTATCCCTTAGTGTTGTTAAGGTGCCATGTCTGGTCTTTTCGAGTACATTAATATTAACATACATAACATAATACTATAAGTTAGCCGAAAATGTAACAATGTACAACGATTTTCATCACAGCATGCCATTAGATTTGCAGATCAGCCCAAATCTGCATGTTCCACCAAGGATCAGTAGGGGTTCTTGCCACTGTCCTTCCCAGTGTGTAACCAAAAAGTAAACAGCATTCATGTTTCCATTGTTTGATTCTGCCAAGACAAACAGGAACATTAGCATCAGTTATCAGCACCAGTAGGTCTCCCCTGATCCCATAGCAATAAATTTGCAGGCCTCTGTGTCTGATTGGGATACAATATCCATACCTTTTAGCTCACATCTGTATTAGTGGAATGGAAACTCCCTTCTCCCATGTTGTTGCTTTAGAGGAATGGTCAACTTTTGATACTATAGGGAACAAGATGTGCTCACAGATTACCTAGGCTACCCATTCCCCTGCCTTACTGAATATGCTTGCTCACTGAAGTTATGGCATCCAGTCCTATGCTAAACATGCAAGGGAAAACAAGCTTGAGGATGTATCTTCCAGACATTAAGGACCAGTTCTGGGGACATAGGACACAAGTCAATAATTCCTTGGAAAGGTAAAGGACCTTCCAATGGAACAGTTGTTCATCTTGAATTCTGCCTACTTGTATAGTTTTCTCCAGTCCTTCAGATTAACAACCATTCACTCTTTCTATCAACCCAGATGCTTATGGATGATAGGGTATGTGAGACACCCATTTGATATTCCATTGTGGATGATAGGGTATGTGAGATACCCAATTGATATCCCACCCCATACATCACTTTCATTAAAATGACTTCCATTATCTGATTGGGTCTCCAGGGTAGACCAAATTGCTGAACCAGGAGCTCCAAACCCAGTGGTCGCCTGTTTCTTTGCTTGAGCACAGAGGTATCTAAATATGTATGTGGGGTACAACTGCTACTAACAAATACTGCTGTCTCCCAATTTGTGATCAGAACAATGGCCACCTGACAATACCCTTACTAGACCTCCTTGGCATTCTTGCACCTTTGCACCACAAAAGGCTGATGGAAGACTCAGGACAAATCAGATAGAGCCCATTTGAAAGTCTATGAGGTCGACTTCTGGTCGACGGAACAGCGATGGCGGACACTCTCCCCACAACGGAGGAGGGCAAATCGCACACCAGCGGCCTGGTGGGGTGCCACCTCAAGTGACACCCCCGCGGAGCCTTTGTGATAGGCTCCAGGACAGGGGGCTTTTGAGGGGTAGCCTCTTCGATGGTGTAATGCCGGAGAATTGAGGCTCCCCTCTGCCTCGAAGGACCAGTCGCTGAGTGGCCTTTAGGCACAAGCTGGATTGACCGGGACAAGCGCCGGAGATCGAGCGGAATGGCGTAAAATTGAGCGCAGTCAGATAAACTGGCTGACAATGAACATGAGTTCAGAATAAAATGAAGTCATTTGAAAAGTGATCCCTCCTCCCCACGATTGAAAACAGAGATTGCAAAGAGGGACGCCTCTTTTGTGAAAGCGGTAAACGGACACAAAGGGGGTGAGGGGAGGAAGTAAACTGAAAGTGTTTTGAGAGACTTATCTGAATCGTGAAGTCGTTTGGCGAGTTTTCAAAGGTTTGAGGGAGCGGTGGAAACTGTAAACAAAATGGGAAAGATGGCGGCCCAGCAGAGAAAGTTTAAGATGAAGCCGGGTGGGCAGAGTCCGAGGCCGGAAGAGGGAACAGATGTCCTCAAACTCCTGGCAGATATGCTTAAACTGGTGATGGAACAACTCAATGGTATTAACCAGCAATTGACTGTGATGAACAAAAAATTTGCTGCGCAGCAGCTCCAGCTGAATGAAACAGAGAAAACAGTGGAGCAGGCAAAAGAGAAAACTAAATGAATAGACACCACAAGCAAGAAGTTGAAGAAAAGGATGGGAGTGGTGGAAAAGAGGCAGAATTGCCAAGAGAACCGAGTTTTACAGCTACAGATGGAAAAAGATAACATGGTTCTCAGGTTTCAGGGGGTTCCTGAAACAGACTGAGAAGATTTGAAGAAGGTGCTCAGTGAACTTATTGCTCCAGTAGTAGGCTAACAGCCGGATGAACTTGTAAACGAAATAGAAGTAGCCTATAGGGATACCCCAATTACATTTAAAAAAATAGTCTGCCTGGAGAAATAGTGGTCAAGTTTGTAAGAAGACAGACTAGGGACACCATTTTAAAAGCAACTTCAGCAACTCCACTGAAAATGGGAAATGTAATCATCAAAACCTTAAAGGACATTCCATTTGAAATCAGACAAAAGAGGAAAAACTACAAGGATCTAATTTCTTTTCTTCAAACAAATGGGATATTGTATTGATGGGCAGTTCCGGAAGGTGTCATCTTTAAAATCAACGATAGAAGAGAGAAGATAGACTCCACTTTTAAAGCTAAAGAGTTTTTGAGACGACAGCTGGGGGAAGAGGAAGAGTCCAAAGAGGAAGAAATGAAGTCTAGTGACTCTGTTACCTTGGGAACGGAAGAGGACTCTGCAGCAGAAAAGGGTGCAGGACCTGCCAGAGTGGTATACGATTTCAGAGACAGAAAGCCGAAGTAAAGGCAGAAGGACTTGGAAAATGGCCTTTTGAAGCGAAGAATAAGAAGATGATCAGAGATTTATCTCATAACAACTAACAAAATGACATATAAATAGCGAACTGTTATAAGCAAGAACTCTACAAGTATTTTGTGGCAATAACTTTAACAGTATTAACACTTTAACTAACAGTGAAAAGATCTCCTCCTCTTGGGGTTTTAGATTAGTGTGGTTTGCTTTTCTTTCTCCTTAGATGTAGTCCCGTCCCTCTTATTTCTTTGTAGTTTTTGTAGTTTTGAAAAATAAAAAAAATCCCTCCAGGGATTTAAAAGAAAAGAAAAGAAAGTCTATGAGGTGATAGTAGTGAAGAAAGCTTTTTTCTCCACCACCACCACAACACCAGCTGAATCTCGTTTAACTCAATTGTTTATGAGCTAATAATACCTAGGTCCCATCCCTCTACAGTTTTTACTTTGATACTTAGTTCTGATGGGGGTTGGGGGGGAGTTCTTTGCTTAACAAAAACCTTTCCATTCACTCTGACTTGGATGCCAGCCTGCAGATGGTTCTCTTGATACCTGATGTATCCTTGGAAGTAAGAAGTTGTTAGACCTCTGCTTTAAAAATAGGGTTGCCAGGTCCTACCTTTCTTCCGGTACGGGGATTGATGGGGCCTTCGTGGACCTTCAGATTGGGTTTGAGCCCAATTTTACCATAGCATTTTGCCCAAAATCTAGAGTGTTGCTGTGTGCCAGTGGCACAATGATGTCACTTTTGGGTGATGTCATCATGCAGCATTTCAGACCATTTGCAGGTGGGGTTTTCCAGCTGGCCAGTGGTGGGGAGGAGCCCGCAAAAGTGGGGGAACCCCTGCCCAGATTGGGGGACTGGCAACCCTAATTTTTAAAAAAACACCTTTGTTGAATAAGGATGATGTGGCCAATAGGTCAGTGTTCCTCTTACTTTTTTATAGAAAAATGACAAAATGGTGGCAGACAAACTGAAATATCCATAAATAACATATATGCCTTTCATGCATTTTGTTCTGACTTCAGTCACAGTTTTGAGGCTGACAGCCTTAGCAGCACTGGTGGATGATCTTATTTACAATTTGATAAAGGCAACTCATCTTTGCCAGCCCTATTGGATCTGGCATCACCTTTTGCCACAACTGACCACTCTGTTTAATTCCTCCATTTGGAATACCAAAAAAGTATGAGTTTGGCCAACAGTTTATCAGCCTTAGGGAAGGTAATAATTAACACTACAATACTATAATGAGTTTGAGATCAGTCTGTTGCACAAGGAAAAGATAAGGTTAATACCCCTGCATGGACCTAGTGAATTTTCTTCAATGGGCTTTGATGAGTTTGGCCAACAGTTTATCAGCTTTAGGGAAGGTAGAATCCCTCCTTAGTCAGCTGAGAGGAGTGGTTGGGGTTCTGCTTGAGATGATGTTGTGGCCTGTGAAAAAATACAGAGAGAAGTGGATAGCCATTGCCCAAGAGTAAGCTAAAATATTTGGTGGGTATATGTACTGAATCAATATCATTGGTGTCTGCTTCCAAGCTCAAATGATGGTACTGCTTCTTACCTTTAAAATCTTTCATGACCAAAGATCCACAGGTCCATCTTTCTTTATATGAACCTGGGCACCAGTTCCATTCTTTTGGTCAGTTTCTTCTCAGTATTCAGTTCTTCTTTCTCCATATCCTGCATTTTTTTCTCTTGTTACACCCTTTTGTGCAAATAGGTTAATGTGAAAAGTAGAGAAAACTGCTTCAGACCGCCAAGTGTCTAGAAAGAAAAGCAGTGGTGTTTTTGTGAGTGATTTCAGTGGTGTGAATGAGTATGCATTTCTTGTTTGGTTCAGATGGCTGGATCATCTTCTCTAGCTACATTGTTTGGCGATTTCTTATTATTGTGTTTAGCTGATTGCAAGCAGTTTTGAGGAAGATGGCACGTAATTTTTTTAAAAAAATAAATAGCAAGACTTTAAGCTATGATGGAGTCAGCTTCATCTGGCCAACCTACCACATTTGATAGATGGTAATAAGCACTTACAATGGTATTGCAACTGGCAGAGGTCATTTCGGGGGGGAACGCGGGGGAACGCAGTCCCCCCGGGTGAGGTGCAGGGGGGTGGGGCACATGATGAAGCCCCGCCCCCTGCTTCCGGCCGCCCTGCTTCCAGCCCTCATTCAGCCAGGAGGAGGCAGGAGAAGAGGGAGGGTAAGTTGCTTCCTCCCCGCCTCTCCCCACCCCTGCCTGCCTGGGGCCAGGGAGGGCCTTGGCGGGGCTTCCTCGCACTCCCGCTGGCCTTGCAGGTCCACCGCCGGGCTCCTGATGTCAGGGGGTGTGGCATATGCTAATGAGTTATGCTAATGAGTTCCCCTAGCTCTTTTTCTATGAAATGACCCCTGGCAACTGGTAAGCAGTGTACAAAACAGTCTGCTTCTGTAGGACTGTAAGTGCATCATACAAAGCTGCTCTGTGCACTGTGGCAGTTTCATCCATCAACAACACTGGGGAGAGTCAGATGAACCCATTCACAACTGAGGCCAGATCTGATTCTATTCAAGTCACTGACTTAAGAGAATCAGCCTGTAAAGGAGCCCTTTAGGAGTTTCTTTCCAAGGACTGCAATACCAAACACCTTGAAATGTTCTGGGCTGTATTGAAATGGCATATTGAGCATTCACAAACCATGCCTGTGTGAGATAATTGTGCAAGAAGTGAACAGAAACATTACTGCATGATGTATGTAATTAGCCAGCATGTGTATATCTGCAAGCACTGCCAATAAACTTCCTGTGAATAATCCTCAAATATGTGTGGGTATAATATAGACATACTCTTTTTGTGGGAGCAACCAGACAATTTTTGATAATGCATACGTTGGGAAATTTTGCAAGCTGCTCCTATCATCTGAAGAAATGGAAAGTCATCAAATCAATTATTCATTGTGAATTATTCATTCAGTTTTGGTTAATATAATATCAGAGATCTTTTCAGGAAGCTTCACAATCCTGTAAGGCACCCACTTTGCATAGGAATGAAAGAGGGCCATTTGCTAGCCAGTTCTATATACATCCCCCCCATTTGCACACATGCAGAGAGCCAACGGATTGCCCATGCTGTTTACTAGATGTCACATGTATTGCCAATCAAACATCTGTGGAGCACAATATCTGCTAAACGTTAGTCAAGGATCATTTACCTTCAAAGGGACTGTTGATCCACCATCGAAGCAGCTTATAAAATTAACTTCTTCCAAGGGGGAAAGAGCCCTACGCAGTTTGCTTTTATTCTTACTCACCCAGCATCTTGTTTAATGGAGACAAAAGAGAGAGAAAAATGAGATTCTCCAAATGAGAATTATCTCAGATTTATTTTAGGCATAAACTAGTATCGGTAATATTTGTAATTCTGCAGTTGAAAGATGATAATGTCCAAGATTGGCTTTTAAAACTGTTAATGAGCACTGGCAATGTGAAAAAAGATGGATTAGGTAGATGTAATGAGATATGATTAAAGGGTGTAAGCACTGAAGGGTGTTGGAGAATTCTTTTCAGAAAGAATATAATTAGTGTCTGATAAAAGTACTTAGTAGATAAGATTTTTAAAGAAGAAAGGTTAAAATAAACACATACCATATGATAAACCCACTTAATTATTTCTCCCCTCTGGTGCTTTTATGTTCTCAATAATCTGCAGAATTTTTCTAGATAAATAATGTTTGTTGAATATTTGTTGAATCTTCAACATACAATTCAAGTGATTTTAATTGCAAAACAGAAAAAGGCCAAGTTTAGAAATGTCCTATTCCATTGCCAATGTAGATTTCTTTGTTGATTTATGTAATGCAGCTAATAATATGCAACATACCCAGGATTTAAACAAACAAGGGAGCTTCTTTAAAGCAAACCGTCTTTAAGTTGCTTAGCAACTTTTAGCACAATTCTTTATTAATTTGAAAGGGATTGCTTTTTGGTAGTCATGATTTCAAAATATACAATATCCAACTGAAATGTAAGGAGAGGGCTGGCTTCAAACTGCAACTTTCAAAAGAACTCACTTTGGAGTTGTGTGGAATATATATTAGACCTGATGTAAATGTTTAAAAATAAATTTGAATTTCAGCTCATTGTTGTGGATGGCACCATGGGAAAGTCTAACAAGAGCCATGGTTTTACATTCTGACAATCAGTTTTAGCTCTGTGTTTCAACACTGGTTTCCAGCTTGTCGGTGTCCCTGAATATCGGCCCCGGTCACACAGGCTGGAAAACGTGGGGGGGAAGCGTGGCTGTTTGCCCCGGGGCAAACTAATGCGCAACTGCGCGATCAGACGTCCGGTTGAGGTCCCATCGAGGTCCCGTGGCTAGGGGGGAGGTGCCGATCACACCACAGGCAAAGAAGCGGGGCGGTGCGGCAAACGGGGTTGTTTTTTAAAAAACTTTTTAAAACTGAAGTGTGCACATGCTCCGTTGGGTGCTTGTGCGCATCCATGGAGCTTTGGGGGGAAAAATGACCTGTTTGCAAGGGGACATGGGCGGGTGCCGGATGCCACTGGAAACACGATCAGATGTCCGCCCTTGCCCCGCGGTTTCTGGAAACTAGTACCTTGGAGGTACTAGTTTTTTGCCCCGGATCTTCAGCGGGAAGCCTCGGGTGAGCCACGGGAGCTCTACGCTTCCCAGATCCGCCCGGAAAATCCACCTATCTTTCATCTCTGTAGCGTGGCTAATGCTCCGTGTGACCGCAGCCATCAGTCTTTTAATTACCCATAATCTAGACTTCTTTTTAATGTATATAATTGACATCTGTGCTTTGTTCAGAACTCAGTGCTAAATTTCATAGGTAGAATCCTATAAACCTGAAAAGAGAGTCAGTAAACTCAACAGAAGGGATTTTTTAAGCTACTTTCCACTGCAGTCCTCTGCACCTACTGAACAGTAGCTCCTGGAGGACAAGGGACCCTCAGAAACAGTGTGGGAAGGGACCTGCAACCCAAAGAAAAAAACTGCAGAAATCACCCCTCCACACATGACACCACCATTTGCACAACTCATGGAAGAGCTCAAGCAAGAAGTATGGAGGTAATTTCTGGCTACAGTGCCCAGCACAAAATTCCATGACATTCCCAGGGGTCTCTGGACCCTCGGGAACTATTGGGGGTGCTCCTGTTGCAAGGGGAGATGGCAAAATTTCCCTTTGACACACATGGTACAAACATGGTATCTTTGTGGTTTTATAAAATCCATCCCTCCTCATAAGTTGACTCTTGTATCATTTTTATTTTCTCAAATTCAGAGAGTTGTGGTTATCTAGACTTCAGATTATTACCACAATCTCTGTGCTATAACATGAGAAACGTGAGCTCTTGTCATTCTTTCTTGCAGTTTCCCAGCTGCCATTCACAATGACACTTCTAGAAAATAAACCAGAGTTGAAGCACAAGACTCCATGGGAGGCTTGGACACCAACCTAAGGAGAAGGGGGTCGTGACCTTGTCCTTCTGATGTTCCAGCAGGATTGGATTTTCCCTTCCTGATAATTTGTCGTCTCCCATTTTTGATAATCTGTTTGAATGAGAATGGATTCACACCAAATGAAACTAACAATTTTTGTTTCATCTTTGCCCAATCCCACTACATTAGCCTGAGTTCTTAACCCTCCCCCATTTTCAATTAGTTAGATCCAAAGTCACCCTTCATGTACAGAAAAGGTGGTTTGCTTCTTTTCCCCTGTAACAGAGTTTGTGTTGACAACTTCTTTGGTCTGTGCAACAAAACGGGAGGACAGATGAGGGTTTACTTGATCAGACATGATGGAAGCAAGCTGAGCCCCAATAGCTCTGCCAGCACCTTAGGAGCTTACCTCAGTTGTCTGGGCAGAAAACCAGCCTGGCATTTTTTTGCTTGGCACACATGATGGGAATTGCCTACTCCTGCACTAGAGTGCTGGGCAAGAGAAGTAAAACTAAATCCAAAGGTGCTCTTCAATGTATCCAGGGCATTGTTAAATAATTTGTGCAAGCAAAAATAGGAGAACTACTGTTGAAGTAATGAGTTGTAGCCCTGTATGAATGCTTGCACAAGTACAAGAGTTTGCAGAACTATCTGAGGCATAGTACTAGTAGCTGTTTTCCTTCTGCTAATAGGTCTTTGGATCAACCCCCTTTGGATCTGACCAATTTTATTTGGCATGTTTTTAGATTGTTTGGAAACAGCGTGATATAGTAGTTAGAGTGTTAAGCTAGGATCAGAGATACCCAGGTTCAGATCCCTACTGTACCATGAAGCTGTGACCTTGGGCCCTTTACTGTATCTCACTAACCTTCCTCACAAGGTTGTTGTAAAGATAATATGGAGAAGGGATGGACAATTGATGCAGTCACGCAGTCCCTGAAGAAAAAGTAGGATAAAAATGTTTTAAAGAAATATATTATTATTATTAATGTTTTTCATTGCCCAGGATATTTTTAATGAAAAGGCATTTACATCACTATAAAGACAAAGTGAAAGAGGTTTTCATTATACCATGCAAATGTCAGGTGGCTACAAAGAGATAGTCACAGGCATCCAAAGGTCCAGCATTTTTGTCAGGGGTACCAAATGGACCACCCAGGAACATGATGGCCAATGTTATCAGCCTTACGTCTAGGCTCGTGTACCTGCCAGTGTATGAAAAGGGAGCACAGCTGATCCATACATGTCCTTGTGTCATCTGTTCTGTCTGGTTGCTCCTTTAGTCCTTACATGGTGGCCATTGGGCACAAGTAAGGTTGCCAATCCTCAGTTGGGGGCAGGGGACTCCTCTAGTTTGGAGGCCCTCCCCCCACTTCAGAGCTATCAAAAAGTGTGGGGAATGTCCACTGGGCACTCCATTATATCCTATGGAGACCAGTCCCCATAGAGTATAATGGAGAATCGATCTGTGGGTATCTGGGGCTCTGGCACTCCCGTAGCCAGGATTTTTTAGTTGGGGGGCATTTAAATTTCTTAGGGGGCACTAGCTAATCAAATTAGAGGTAATTTAATTAAAGTTAAATAGACTTTCTGGGGAAAATAGAGAGGTGCTGTCTGCCTCTGCGCTGTCACCATAGCCGGCCCTTCACACCAGGCAGCTGCTCAGGAATACTCTAAGGAATGCCTTGCTCCTTCCCCGCACTCACTGCCACTCAGGGGCCCTGGGCTGGATGGGAAGTCATGGGGCCTTGGCAGTAAGTCAGGGGGGCTAGCCCCAAGATGCCCCACTGTAGCTACAGGCCTGGGCTCTGGGGGGTGTTTTTGAGGTAGAAGCAGTAACTTTTCAACATAGCATCTGGTGCCTCTCCTCAAAAAACCTCCTAAGTTTCAAAAAGATTGACCAGAGGGTTCCGTTCTATGAGCCCCAAAAGAAGGTGCCCCCATCCTCATCTATTTCCATTGGAGGGAAGGCATTTAAAAGGAATGCAGTCCCTTTAAATGTGAGGGCCAGAACTCCCTTTGGAGTTCAATTGTGATGTCAAATACTTACTCTTGGCTCCACCCCAAAAGTCCCCTGAGTTTCCTGAGTCAGACCTGGCAACCCTAGGCACAAGATAGTGTGGATTTTGTCTGGCATACCTAATTTCAGCAATATGTTTATTGCTGTCTACTTAATATTGTTTTAGTCACCTAGTTTTGTTGTGAACCTTGAGCTTGTGGAGAAATGGGATATAGTTGTTATGAGTAAGTAAATAAATGTGTGGGAATCTGTAGCTAAAAAAAGATTCTTGGAAGTGATCTTAGGACCACACAGGTTTGAAAAAGCTGGGTGAACAATGATCCATTGCAGTGAGCCAGAGAGGCCTAACCCAATGCCAATGGTAACCCTAAACATCAAAAATGAGAACACTGTGAACAAATAAAAGCCTTGGAAAGTTTGGAGAACTTTTTTTCCAACTTGTTCTTCTAAAGACAGTCATGACAAATAGGAGCAGTCCAAAAGCTGGATATTGAACAGAGGTACATTGTGCAGGAAATGCAATGGAATATTCCTCTACCTCTTCTGAGCAGAAAAACAGCTCTAGAGAGGTCAAAAACAGATATTGATTAAGCCCTGTTGATTAGTTCAGCAACATAGATATACAAATGAGGGACCCACAAGGACTTGTGAGGGGCATCTTATTTTTCCCTTCCCCACTATTTTCTCTTCTTTCCTGAAAGCCCCCATACCCTCTCTCCTTTTCCTTCTTCCTTTTCTCCTTCCCACCCACCAGCCAGCCTACCTTTATCTTTCCCCCATCTTCAGCTTTTCCTCTTTCTCTCCCCCAGCAACCTTTATCAGGGAAACCTCTGGCCCAGTTGCACAATGCTGGCCATCAGGCCTGGCCCAGGTGTTCAATGGGGAACTCACGAGTACTTATTTATTTATTTATTTATTTATTTATTTATTTACTAGCAGTAAAGCCCGTTGTGAAAGCAATACAACGGGATCTAGAAAGAAGCTCTGGAGCAGTGCTCTGGCTTTGGGCAAACAGTGTCAATTTGCTGTGGTGACCTCAGCAGGGTATAATGACAGAGTCCACTGTTTTCTCCAGAGGAACTGATCTCTGCTACCTGAAGAGCAGTTGTAATAGTGAGTGATCTGTAGCCCTCACCTGGAGATTGGCAACAATTGTTACCCAGGACAAAATGGCTGGTTTGGAGGGTGGAGTCTATGGCAGTGTACCTGTCTGAGGCCCCACCCCTCCTCAAACCTCACCCTCTTCAGGCTCCATCCCTCAAGTCTCCAGGAATTTCCCATCTGGAGTTGGCAACCCTATCAGGACTGGCCCCAATGTGTTTTCTCCCAAAGGCCAAAGTAGGTGACAGGACCAAGCTTAGATGCCTACCAACAGGCACTGAGGGGAAAGTAGGGTTGCCAGCTCTAAGGAGGGAAATACCTGGAGGCTTGGGGGGTGGATTCTGTAGAGGGCAGGGCGACGGAGGCATCGGCCTTCTGTCGCCCGCCTTGCCCCCCCAATCTCGGCCCGGGCGACTGCGGCTCCTGCCAGCGGCCGCCCGACTCCAGACCCCCCCGCGGCCACTCCAGC
>NW_015168096.1:264820-279989 GCF_001447785.1 Gekko japonicus
TCATAGGGTCTACCCTCCAAAGCATCCATTTTCTCCAGGGGAACTGATCTCTGTCATCTGGAGATCAATTGTAGCAGTGGGAGATCTCCAGGTCCCACCTGGAGATTGGCAACCCTAGGGGGAAGTCAGCTGCACAGCAGGGGGTTGAAGAGAATGGTTTGATGGCTGCTGGGCCAAGATTGGCAACAATAGTTCCCCAGGAGCCCCATCGTAAATGCACCAAACAATTCCTCAAGATTTTCCAAAACACTTCTCTGTTTTGGGCTCCTGGGGAACTTTGAAGTAGCACCAAAGCTTTAAGATCTCTCCAGCTGTCACCTGGAGACTGGCAACAGCTTGTCTGGAGTGTGGGCAGCATGGCATTGTATCTGTCTGAGGTCCCCCTCTTCCTCCTCCTCCTCAGATCCCACCCTCAGCAGGCTTCATCCCTAAAATATCCTGGAAGTTTCCAACCTGGAGTTGGCAACCCTATCTGCCTGTCTGTCTTAAGTTTTACAAACCCCCCCCCCACACACACACACACAGCCTCTGCCTAGGGAGCAGCTGACATCATTCTCCTCTCCCAACTGAAAATTCCAACTGCCTTACGGGGGGTGGGGGGTGAGTTTGAGGTGTGGAATGGAGTGTAGTCCAATCAGCTTCCATATGTAAATGACCTTGGAACGCTGGCCGGGACTGCACAAAGCAGCCAATGAACCCAGCCAGTGTCTTCCGAGTGGCAGTTTTTTCAGCCTAACACTAAAGGGGCCAATTTTAGAACTTTGGCACCCACTATTCTTTTATATATAAGGAGAGATACATTTGGCTTATATACCGCCCTGACCCTGAAGGGTCTCTGGGCAGTTTACATAGAAGTCTAAGTCTACTTTTTCCCTATCTATGGCCACATAGTACAGGGACGGGGCTGCCTACCGGCACCCAGGTGGTGGGGCTGCTGTTCTCCAGCTCGGCTCCTTCTTCTTCTTCCGGCAGCCTTCGGGTTTGGTACTTCCATCCTGGCAGCCAGGGATAGGTCTTTCCATTTTGGTGGCTTTCTTTGGCGGGCCCATCTGGTGCTCCAAAGAAAGTGGTACTTTTCCCCTGTATCCCCTTCCCCACACCATTTCTTCTTGTCTACCTCCTGGCAACCCCCATATCCTCACCTTTCCCTGCTTCCTTCTCCTTCCTTCTCACCCACCCACCAACCTACTATTTTTCTGCCCCCCCCCCCATCTTCATCTATATTTATTATTTATTCAGGGCTATTTTGGGGCAGGAACATACAGGAACAGAGTTCCGGCTGGCTTCAGAGTTGACCACGCCCACTACAGCCAAAACCTCTGCATGCATGGCTACAGAGGGAAGGCCTGGAGAGCAACACCCCCCGGTGACTCCAAGGCAGGTAGGCCGGGGGGCGCCCAGGCAAGCCAAGGGAAGGCAGTTTAATAACTTTGGTCCACATTTTCCACCATATGCTGAAACCTAGTGTCAGTGTGGGAAAGAAAAAAGCATGTTCAGTAGCTGTTGCTACTGAACAAGCTCCAGTGAATTTGAGCATGTTCAACAGGATTTACTAGGTTAGCAAATCTAGTAGACATGTACTTTTGATTCAACACTGGGACAGCTTGAAGGTATGCCAGTGTAGTGAGTGAGTGCCAGTGATGCTCTGCTTATCTTACAGGTACTCTGCTGCACAAATACATGACTCCTTTTCCCTTGCAGTATCCGAACCAGGGCAAGGAGCAAGTCAAACAGTAATTGAAAGCAGAGGTCTTCTGCAGTTTCCTTCATGGGAGGTGAAGCATCACTAATGGACATTAGGGGAATACCAACTGGAGAGTGAGGCTGAATCATAATGACTGGAAGAATTCCTACATAGCAGCATTCCAACCCTGCTGAGCATCTAGGCACAGGAAAGCAGTTGTGCTTTCCATACATAGGAAATATGGAAAGACAAATATTTAAAATGCATTTGATGCATAATGATAACTGTTGGAAATGTAACAATTAGAATTTTCATACATAGTAGAGTTTGTGGAATTTTGGAAAGGTCAATGTAATTTAAAGACAAAGTTGGATACAGTTTATCACACAATTAAGACAACTTTGCCAAATAAAATGATGAATTTATTACAAATCTGTTCATAATTGCCAAGGTGGAGTTAGCATGTAAAAGGAAATCTAGCATCATGTCAGCTGAAAATTATTATGCAAATATGCTAACAATTGTATGCTGCTAATGAATTTGACTCAAAAAGTATTGAGTTAGGCACAATGACATTGCAGATCATGTTTGTAACTGGGATGGGATCTATTAGAAGTCCTTGTAGCCTTTCCCGTAACCTTATCATAAGGTGGACTGAGATGCTATGAAGGCACCAGAGGATACCCAACCCCAGGCTGCCTTTATACTGCTAATACAGAGACTGAGGTGTTTGGAGTAGGAAGCTGGTAGATAGGTAACTCTTCCCACATTTGTTGATTCTGGTCTAAAAATGGTTTATCCTATGTGGTTTTATATTTGCTTATTTACGATACAGTCCCCAAAACTGGATGTGAATCCAAGTTGGAAATATGGCATTTGGTATGGAATAAAATCAAAGATAAATTTTATAAGAAGACGCCAAAATGGGTTTCCCCATTGGAGGCATTTATACATCCGGCCCTATTAACGATAAACAAAAAATTAACTTATCAGACCTTATTGAATAGTGAAAATAAATTAATAACAGTGGAAAAGTTGTTAAGAAACAATACAATATCCTGGTGGGAAAAGCTAATGTTGCAGGATAGATTTTAAAAAGACATGATGAGAGGCTTTGAGGGTAGCAATAACGAGTTGGATAAAATTTGGCTGTCCTCAAGCGACAAATTAATACAGAAACTCTATAGTTTTCTGCTGGATGACTTTGAGAAAGGTGAGGTAGTTAAAGTAGTGATGAATAAATGGATGAAAGATATGGGGAAACAGATAGAACCAGATGGGTGGGCCATAACATGGGATTCGTTTAAGAACATGAGAGCCATAGCTTATAAAGAGAACATTTATAAAATGTTCCATAGATGGCATTGGTCCCCGGAAAAAATAGCCAATTGTTACTCTGGATACTCCAGTCAATGTTGGAAATGTAAGGCCAACAAAGGGACCTTTTTCCATATGTGGTGGACCTGCAGTAGAGTTCAGGAGTATTGGAAAATGGTGAGAAGATTGATCCAAGAAATCTTGTGTAAAAATCTAGCATTGGAACCGGAGATATACTTATTAAATATGGTGCCTAAGGGCTATGGGCAAGAGGATAAATATGTAATAGTGTATATCATAACTGCTGCTCGTTTATTACTGGCTAAAAATTGGAAATTAGACATAATACCTAAGAAGGATGAATTAGTTGCAAAGGTGCTAGATCTAGCACAGATGGATAATTTAAGCCTCAAGTTGCAGAATAAGTATGGAAAAGTATATAGTAAAAGATGGATTAAAGTATATGAGTGGATAGAGACATTGAATGTATGAGACTCTACAATATATGTTACATGTGTTTTGGAATGTTAAATACTGTAAAACCAAATAAAAATATGCATTAAAAAAAAAGGAAACATGGCATTTGGTTAACAGTTGCAGGAGAAATCTCTGAGCGTGACAGGAATCACATACCAGATCCTCCCCTGCCATGCACCATGAATGTGATATGGGGCTAGGAACATACATTTTCTGTAACACATCCTGTGTGTCTTGGTATAACACTGACTCAGTTTATATATACTGCAAAGCCAGGGGATTTTTTTAAAAAAACACTATTATTTATCTGCGAAACCAGAATTCAGCTTTCAGGCAATCACAAAAGGCATAGGTCCATCTCATGGTCACCAACACCATTTTAAAATCTGTAGTTATTTAAAAATCACTTTGAGGCCCTGATTCAGAACAGTCATGTGGCATGGTGGTCCCAGAAGCTCTTGTTCCCTGCCCCACACAACTTTTCAAATGCCAAAAAAGAGCTATTTTGGCACTTGAAAAGGCTTGGGGGGGGAATCTCCTGGGGCCATCATGTCGCAAGACCATTCTGGCTCAGGGCCTTGTGGCAATTTTTAAAGCACTACAAATGCTGTTAAAATGGTGTCTGCAGCCACAGGATGGACCCATGCATGCCATCACTTGTAGTTTGGTTTCAACAAATGCTGGTTCTATTGCTTTTGCTCTGTCCAGATGGGGTGTGTGTAAAAGCAGCACTAGGGATCAAGCCAGGATTAAGCCAGGACATTCACATTTGTACGTCATGCAAATCCGTAATTAACTATTGCTAACCTTAGTCAGCAAAACCAACTTCAAACCACAACTTCAAAGCCTGATTTGACAGACCTTAACTAACCATCGTTAGAGGAGTGATCCATGTTCAGACAACCACGCTTACCATTGTTAGTTTAATTAAACCATGATTTCAAGTTATAGCTGAACTGTTTCAAAGAAGAGCTCAGGGCAAATATGACAGCCTGCTGCCCAAACCAGTGTGTAACAATTTCAGCTATAGATTATTTAAACTATAGATTATCCCTGTCAATGGAATTGACAGGGATAATCTTAAATCACATGGTATTTTCTCCCTCTAGATTAACAATATGTATGGCTTAAGAGAAATGGCACAAAATAATTTGGAAACCCACTTTGAAATCAGCCTGTTCATCATTAAAAAATGCAGTGGGTTTCTGTCCAGATTTATGGTCATGATCCAGCCAAAGTAAAGCACTTTGAAGTCCCAATGATTTCATTCAGAGAGTTAAGCACATACTTAAATCCAGGGGCCTTAACATGAGTAACTTTGGCAGGATTATGCCCCTTTCTTTCCAACCAAAAAATAAGTATATAATTTAGCTGCCACATTTACATGTATAATAGGGTAATTGCTTTGTGTTCTTGTCTAGCTCCTTTTTAATATAATGGTTTAATAATGCTAGAATACTAGCCTTATTAAACCATTACATTTAAAAGGAGCTAAATAAGAACACAAGGCTAGAATATGAGCTGTGTGGAAAACATTCTGGGCACCTGACTGAAGCCCGAAGTCTTGCCAGTCAATATTGTCATATCTCTCTCTGGTATTAAAAACATTGCCTGGGGTTTCTATTCTTGCTCTTTCATTAACATTTTAAAATGTCCATGATACAACTGAATGCCATTCTAAAACTGAAGCTAGAAAAGGAAAAGATACTCCAGCAGAGAAGAAGAAATTATTGGGGAAGTAGCTTCACTGTAATGTAGAAAAGAGACTTTCTGAAATATGTTTGGGTGTTTGAGGTTCATTATTTGCCTTGACCCCATGAAAAAAGTGTTTTCTGGGGCACTGTTAATCTATTGTTGTAAAAAAGAGGGAGATTTAACAAAGAACTCTATTTGATCATACTGGGCACAATTATGTCTTCGAAATCAAGAGGATCAAAACCTGCTTCAATTTGGCAGGACCGAATCCAATGATCTTCATTGTACCAATATTATGTTTTGTTGATCTTCATTTATGATACATTCATCTTACCCATCATCCAGAGAGCTCAAGGCAGTGCACATAGTTCTTACTTCTTCAAATCTATCCCCCAGATCCCTTAAGGCCAGGACTGTGTGTTTTCAGACCATGTTTTGTTTTGTTTTTAAGGAAGGAATCATGTGGCTGGCTTTGCTTTACTCCTTATTCACTGGCTAAGTGTTCACCACTGCGGTTTTCTTAGGAGAATGTCTCACACCCTAAAATACCACAATGGTTAGGACTTACTTTCATGGTAACTGAAGATGATCTTTTATTTAAGGATATTTCATTTTTCTTGCAGGTAATGCTGTGACACATAGGGAAGGACTAGGAGACTGTAGAAGGCTACCATGCATAATTATAAGAGGAGAGATGCTTTGAGTCCAGAGCAGGGGTCAGTAATTAGTGTGCCAAGATCTTAATACTGATCTCCAATCTGTATTTAATGAGACAGGAAGACAGGGGGAGCAAGGAAAAATGGATAGGATGGCTACCAGATTCTGCTGCTGCTATTATAGTTAATCAGACTTGCTATGAAATATAATTGCCCTTCCTTCCTGTAACATGAAGAATTTCAGTAGTCAAACATATGCACATACCCTTTGCTTAGTACTGTTGCCCTTGAGGGGATGGGGCTCAGTGGCAAAGCATCTGTTTGGCATGCAGAAGGTCCCAGGTTCAATCACCAGCATCTCCAGCTGAAAAAAACTAGGTAGTGGGTGATGTGAAAGACCTCTTCCTGAGACCCTGGGAAGGTGCCGTCAGTCTAAGTAGACAACACTGATCTTGATGGACCCATGGTCTGATTCAGTATAAGGCAGTTTCATATGTTCATGTGTCCTTCAGAAGTGAATCTTTTCAAAGGAAAAATCCTACTATGTAATTTTTGCATCATTTAATGTATTATTCTAATACTTATGCTTTGTTTCAGTTCCGTTTTTAGACTTCTGGTTGGTTCTACAACCCTAATTCCTATTGCATTGTTCACTGAATGCCCCATCCTGTCAATTGTGTTGACTTCATTAAAATTAATTAATTAAAAAGGCCTGACGTGATCTGGTCCATGGGGTCGCGAAGAGTCGGACTCGACTGTGCGACTGAACAACAAATTGTGTTGTAATCTGCCTTGAGTCTAAGTGAGGAAGGCAAACTATCAGTAATGTAAATTTTTTAAAAAAAATATTGAGGGTGGTGGGAGGCATCAGGCATTTGTTCAAACTGAACTGCAATGAGAACACAGCCATGTTCTTGGCAAAGTGCAAAACAGACACAAAGAAAATGTTGTCCTTGGTGACTTGCTGGATTCCGATTCCTGAACAGTTTAGCTTGATTTCAGTTGAGTACTGCTGGATCTTTTTTATGCCAAAAGTTCATTGGTGTCCCTAGCATGATGTCTCCTTGTGCTGCACTATGGGAAAATGGAGCCCAGCAGCACCATGGCATTAGCATATTAAAGAGAGCTGTTAATACTTTTATTCATTCTCAAAATGGTGGGATGTTATGCTTTCATCACATTTTATTTGCCCTCCAGAGTTTTAGGGATAAAAATAGTACCCATGCATATGACAAGAATTCAAGTGACGGGACAGTGGACAGGCATGTTTAAAGAAGGGCACGCTCTCTGCTTTTAGAACAGTCTGTTCATATACGGTGTTATTTTTCCTTCTTTCCCATGATGCCCCTTCCTTTTTAGAAAGCAATATATAGTCAAGCACTGGGCTAATCTCCACAGTTTCATAAACAATGGTACTCCTACAGGTGACAATGTGGGGTGAGGAGACATGTTTCTGCACATAAAGAGTATGTGATAAATATGAGCTTGCTAGCTCTGCTCATACATAGGCTGACACACCAGGTCTGGAGAAAAAAGTCTGGTCCCTTTAATAGAGGCTTCATGTATGGAAATGGGCATGTGAAGATTTTTATGGCATGGAGAGAAATGAAATAATGTTTTATTAAGCCTTGTAAATAGTAAATAATGTTTTATTAAGCCTTGATGAAAGGGCCAGGGTATTTTTTGCCAAAACAGCTGGCAACCCCATGCATATCCATAGACATACCTGTCCATACCCCAATTATATGAGTCAATTTACAAAACAGTTTGAGATTTCTCGTGGCACATTGGATCACTTAGTGCAAAGGGGAAAAGGTAAACCAAACTGGAAAACCTAGGCACCACACCAAGGCTGAGCATATGTGCAAATAGCCCACTATGGAAAGCAACAACCAGAAGAATGACTTGGGTGGGAATGTGGGGCTTTTGGGTGCAGGGCTTAAAATGAGTTAGAGCTCATCCTCTAACTGGTTTTCAGGAGTTCAGTCTTGGAAAAAGCACGCAATATAGCAATAAGGTAAAGTTCTTCATTTAGGTAGGAAAAACCAAATGCATAATTATAGGATGAGGGAGACTTGTCTTAGCAATAGTATGTGCGAAAAGGATCTGGGGTCTTAGTAGACCATACACTGAACATGAGTCAGCAGTGTGATGTGGTAGCTAAGAAGGCAAATGCCATTTTGAGCTGTATCAACAGAGGTATAGTGTCCAGATCAGGCGAAGTGATGCTATCGCTTTACTCTGCTCTGGTTAGACGTCACCTCGCCTAATGTATTGTGTTCAGTTTGGGGCACTACAATTTAAGAAGGATATAGACAAGCTGAAATGTGTCCAGAAGAGGGAAACAAGGATGGTGTGGGGTCTGGAAAACAAGTTCTATGAGGAAAAGTTGAAGTTCTATGAGGAAACGTTGAAGTATGTTTAGCCTGGAAAGGACACTACTGAGAGGTGATATGATAATCATCTTCAAGTACTTGAAAGGCTGTCATATAGATGATGGCGCAGAGCTGTTTTCTGTTGCCCAGAAGGTCAGACCAGAACCACCAGCTTGAAAATAAATCAAAAGAGTTTTCCACTAAACATTAGGAAGAATTTCCTGACAGTTAGAGCAGTTCCTCAGTGGAACAGGCCTCCTCGGGAGGTGGTGGGCTCTCCTTTGGAGGTTTTTAAATAGAGGCTAGGTGGCCATCTGACAGCAATGCTGATTCTGTGAACTTAGGCAGATCATGAGAGGGAGAGCAGGAAGGGTTGCATCAGTGCTTAGTTCTCGTGGCCCTTTCTTTCATGCCCAGGGAAATGCCAATCACCACTTTGGGGCCAGAAAGCGATTTTCTCCAGGCCAGTCTGGTGAGGGATCCTGGAGGAGTGTTTTGCTATGGCATGGAGCAGGGGTCACTGGGGGTGTGGGGGGAGGCATCTGTGAATTTCCTGCACTGTGCAGTGGGTTGGGCTACATGACCCTGGAGTTCCTTTCCAACTCTTTGATTCAAAGGAAATGAAAGCCTCTGAGGATTGCAGTAAAAGCCCCTAGCTAACCTGGACAAAGCTAACAATGACAGAAGACACATCACTTCCTGAAACTTCACTCCCACAACCTTTCATTTCAGATAGTAAGCACTGGCAATGCAGTTTAATCAACAGAGTAGTCATTTAATTAATTAGATGAGACCAGTTTTGTTGAGGGCAAATTTTGATTGGTGGAGCTGAGAAATAAACACATGCTTAAAAATTTTAAGGCTAATTTTCTTCTGCTGAACAATGTCTTTGTCCAGTGACAGTTTAAGACCAACAAAGTATTATTCAAGGTATAAACTTCCGTGTGCAAGCGTATACCTTGAATAAAACTTTGTTGATTTTGAAGGAGCCACCAGGACTCAAACTTTGTTCTGCTGCTTCAGACCATCACGGCTACCCACTTGAATCTTGCTTCTGCTGTGTTACCAATAATAGGAAATGAAAGAAAATATTATGGGTGGCCTTTCTCCCTAAAATATAGTATATCTGATTTTTTACAATTTAAGAAATCACTATAATAAGCACATTTTTCACCATATTTCAAAAAGGCACTATCGAGGCATGGGTAATACTAATATTTATTAAAATTTATGACTTCTCAGAAGCTAAGCAGGGTCAGCCGTGGTCAGTATTTGAATGGAAGGCCACTAAAGAATACCAGAGTCACAACACAGAGGCAAGCAATGGCAAACAACCTCAGAACATCTCTTGCCTTGAAAACCCTATGGGGTCACCATAAGTCAGCTGCAACTTGACAGCAAAAAGAAAATACTTTTTTAAAAATGCCTTACTCAACATTCAATTTTTTAAGGACCGATTTATATATTTTGGTTCTGATGTACTGTTAGTATGCCAGAGACACCAAAAATTCTCTAATCTGGGCGCTTGGACAGAGGGATAACATCGGAGGTCATTTCGGGGGGGATCGCGGGGGATCGCAGTTCCCCCGGGTGAAGAATGGGGGGGGGGGCACATGACGAAGCCCCATCACCTGCTTTTGGCCACCCCGCTTCCGGCCCTCATTCAGCCAGGAGGAGGCAGGAGAAGAGGGAGGGTAAGTTGCTTCCTCCCTGCCTCTCCCCACCCCTGCCTGCCTGGGGCCAGGGAGGGCCTTCGCAGGGCTTCCTTGCACTCCCGCCGGCCTTGCAGGCCCTCATGGGGCTCGGCAGTGGAGCAGCAAGGCCAGCAGCGGCGGCCGGGACTGTTGGGGGCGGGGTATGTGGCCTTATGACACACTTCCGGTGATGTCAGGGAGTGTGGCATATGCTAATGAGTTATGCTAATGAGTTCCCCTAGCTCTTTTTCTACGAAACAACCCCTGGATAGCATTCAGACATGCAGGAGAGTGAGGTGATAAAATACACTGTACAGACTGCAGGTGGTAGATTCCAGCTCTGAATGTGCCTTCAAATGTTTGCTGTGCTAGCTTGTTTGTTTGTTTGTTTAACATAGGGGGGCCATTTCCAAATGTGGGCTTCCTCTTCTGAAAGCCTGTGTGATATAGCAGTGTTTTATCTGGGAGGCTTGTGTTTCAGTACTCACTGAGCCACGAAGCTTGCTGGGTCACCTTGGGCCAATCACTCTTTCAGCCTTACCTACTTCAGGGGGTTGTTGTAAGAATAAAAATGAAGAGGGATGAATCATATACATCATGCTGAGCTCCTTTGAGGGTGGTTGGGATGAAAATGTACTAGATAGGTATTTTGACACAGTAAGGAACAGCCTGTGCCTGCTTCTTCTGCCTATGACGGAGTTTTGTTCAGGCAGCCTTCAGGAGTTCTAGTCTTCCTGAAAGCAAGCTTCTGCGAGCCCTTTTATTATCCTTGAACAAAATCCCACTGTTGAAACTTCCTGGTGGTCTCCACTTGTTTCCACATGCCCTGCCCAGGAAAAAAAAAATAAGCCAATTGCGTGGGAGAATATATGTTTTGGCTCAGAACCAGCAAGCAACAAATCTTCACCTCAATTTTAGGGCACCCTGTGTTTGGAAGGAGATCTAAAATGTCACTTATCTAACTTTTATTTCAAGAAACTGAAAAGAAAAAAAAACCCTTTTCCCGTTTTTAACATGGCCTTGGACATTCTTCTGGTTGCAGTTGATGGGCTATATATATGGAAGGTGACGTGGTGGGAAAATGTTTTACAAAAATAGAGCTTTGGGCAGAGAACCAGCACAGGAATCTTGGGTTACTTAAACTACGAAAGGAACAATGTGTATCTTAAGATGCATGAAGCAGGCCTAAGCTTTTCTAGTGGGAGTTGGAAGAAGTAAAAGAACTTAAAAAGGTAAAGGTTCCCTTGCTCGAAAGCCAGTCGAATCCGACTCTAGGGTTGCAGTGCTCATCTCCGTTTCAAAGCCGAAGAGCCAGTGCTGTCCGAAGACGTTTCCGTGGTCATGTGGCCAGCATGACTAAACACCAAAGCGCACGGAACGCTGTTACCTTCCCACCGAAGTGGGTATCTTCTTGCAATTTCTTGCTTTCGAACTGCTAGGTTGGCAGGAGCTGGAACTAGAGACGGGAGCTCACTCCATCATGCGGCACCCGGGTCTTGAACTGCTGAACTACTGACCTTTCACAGCCTGCAGCCTACAGTCTTAACCACTTGAGCCACCGCAGCTCCTTAAAAGAACTTACTTCCAGCTTAATATGCATGAATGGAGCTATGAAACATTTTCTCTCTCTTCTGAGAGATCTGTCTACCCTTTGTGGAATCAGTAGTTCTGTTCAAACTGATATTAATAAATCCCACTCATTTCAGCGGAATGCTCAGGTGATCATCTTCATATAGTTAGGAGCAATGCTCCCTCTAAGCTGTGGAGTCTTGTGAGCAAAAATTCTACTTTGTGAACTACTGGCATTAAAGTTGTGAGATTTAGGGGTGGGGTGGTGATTGGAGATGAAGTTTGGGGAGGGGAGGGAGAAGAGCAGGGATCTAATGCCACAGCGTCCTCCCTCCAAAGATAGCCATTTTTCCAGAGGACCTGGTTTTTAAAATCTGAACATCAATTTTAATTTTGGGAGAACTCCTGGCCCCATCTGGAGGTTGGCAACCTATTTACACTGGTATTCTAAGCAGATATAATCAGAATCCTTTATAGATCTATTCATTGGGACCTGCACCCAGGAAAATGTTCATAAGATTGCACTGCTAGGCCTTCTTGGTCCTATATGTTTGTCATTGACCAGTTTGTAACTAAGGTTGTGCTGAGAAGGAATGGTAAAAGGACTTTTCACAACTCTCAAAAAGATGCTGTGTGGAGAAATACCAGCAATAGGGAATCTTCAATCCATAGCAATGATCTAGAAAGTAGTTAGGCATATATACATTCAATTATATGTAATTCCATGGAAGGAATTATTTCTGGAAATGAAGTAGAGACATGTGTTCCAGCAACACTGAAGAACTTAAGGAGATCCAAGTATGCTAAGTGCCTGGAAAAGAGATCTTTTGGGAATCCTATGTTTCCCCCCATTGGTTCGATCATGAAAGAAAGAGTGCTTCTAAATATACAGCACAAATATGTGTAAATAAAAGTCGATATGGTATAGTGACTTTTAACTGACTGCTTAGTGTTGAAGTTCCCTGGCTCACGTTGGAACAATGGCCATCAGTATCAGCCTAATCTACCTCACAGGGTTTCTGTGAGTATAGCCAAAGGAGAGAGAGACCAGGGTGAGAATATAAAAATAGTAGATTAAATTGATGTAATATTGAAATCAGCAAAATTAGCCTTCTTACAAAAGACAAGGTTTGTAAAAGTCAGTGGCTGGAAACTGGAACAGCACTGGGTTGGTGGTTTCTAGTGGAGCTGATTCTTACCTGTACCACTCACCATCCAGATTCAGGTGTGTTTCTCATCCTTCTTCAGGACAGTTGAAATGGTTTATATGACCTAGAGGTTTAGGAGCTGTGGATTGTGGGTCCAGTTCTTCATTCTGGAATGGGGATCTGTAAAACATGAGTCTGACTTTCTGATGATCAAAGACCCCTGCCACTTTGTCCCCATTTGCTCCACTGCTTCCGAAAACCAGGACATTATAGGGTGGTGGTGGTTGACACCCTTCTTTAAGACAAAACTTCCAAGCCTTCATTCAGAGCAAAATTGGCACAAACTTTTTAAAGCTTGCAATCCTGCACACATTTTGTTTAGGGCTTCTGAATGAGCTCTGTTGAACTCACTGGTGGGTCTTCCTTCCAAGACCACCACTGCAGCCAGGGTGCATCCAACCACTAATTATATGTATTCCAAAAGTATTATGTATAGCCAGTATGGTGTAGTGGTTAAGAGTGTTAGACTAGTATCTTGGAGACCAGGGTCTGAATCCCCACTCATGCCATGGAAGCTGGCTGGGTAACCTTGGGCCAGTCACACTCTCTCAGCCTAGCCTAACTCACAGAGTGGGTGTGAGGATAAAATGGGGGAGAGGAAAACTGTGTAAGCTGCTTTGGGTCCTCAGTGAAGACAAAGGCAGGGTGCAAATGAATTAATTAATTAAATTAAATAATAGAAAAAGATCAGAAGCATCTCATAGACTCACAGTCTATGCATACTGATGGATTGCTAACATTATCACTTGAAATTTAATGGAGTTTACTTTCAAGTAAGCCTGCACTAGTAAACATAGTGAATTACATTGAACTCCCTGGGATCTACTTCTGAGTAAAAATACAAATCATGATCTGCTACTTCCATGTTTAGAAGCTCCTTAGGCTTTCTTCTGAGTAGAAGACATAACTTAGGTTGCATTCAGACTGGCAGTTTGGCGCAATATGGTGCCACCTCTAATTGAGCCAGTTTAAAGTGTTGTGGGACATATCAGCCACACAGCACACCCTGTGGTCAAGCATCCACAGTATTGCAGCACCTCAGCCACAGAGCACACTGCAAAAAAGTTCAAAATTCATGTGTGTGCATAAGTGTGCATGTGTTGCATGTGCGCATATGCACTTGTGTGAATGCACATGCATGCACATATAGGCAATTTTTTTAAAAAAAAAAAACTCCCTAGCAACAGAAGGGATCTGCAGGTTCAGACTGCCAATTCCATTCTGTGCATGCCCCCCCGTGTTCAGACATCTGGCCATGTGCAATAAATGTGCGGGGAAACAAAAACACCACTTTGGAGATGGTGGCTTTTTAACCCAGCTCCAAGTCGTCCTCTGACGGGGTGAGTACGCCCAGGGAATGCCTGACAGATGTGGCTGTGTAACCGGGCCCATTTAATCCATTTGTGAAATGTGCCTGTATCAGGCCAAGCTGCTAGTCTGAACCCAACCTTGGATGCAGCTGGTTTTTAATCTGGCTTTCCTAGGCAATATCCTTCCTTATTAGATGATGCAGATAAGAAGTGATTCCTAACAAAGAACCTGTAAGTCCATGTGGGCAAGCCATGTGTTGTTGCTTAAGAAAACTCTGGCCTACTGCAGGGGTGGCCAAACTGCTTCTCAGGAGCCCCGTACAGCTCTTTCACACATATTGTGTGATTCCTGGCAGGGTGGCTGGGGAAGCGAAGGGGAGGCATGCCTCCCCAATTGGTCTTCCCTTCCCCAGCCAGTGTTCCCCTCCCTGGGTAGGCTTGAGGTAGGGGGGAGCAGAGAAAGAAAGCAATTTTAAATGTGATCTCAAAGCCCCCCACCCACCCGCCAGCCGGCTTGGAGAAGGCATTTGTCTCTTTAAATCACTTCTACAAACCAAGTCAGCTGGGGGGGGGGGCTTGGAGGACGCACTTTAAGTTGAAGTTGCTTTCTTTCCACCTCTCCCTCCCCATTTATTTGCTTTCTTTTACCCCTCTCTTTCTCTCTCTCTTTCTCTCTCTCTCTTTTCCCCTTCCTCACCTTTTGCCTTCCTGCCTTCCTTCTTTCCTTCCTTCCTCTCTCTCCCTCCCTTTCTTTCTCTCTCCCTTTCTTCCCCCCTCCCTCATCTTCTTTCTTTCTTTCCCTCGTTCCTTCCTTCCTTCTTTTCTCTCTCTCTCTCTCTCTCCCTCCCTCCCCCAGTCTATTTGCTTTCTTTGTTTCTCTTTCTCTCTTTCTTTTTACCTCTTTCATTCTTTCCACCTTTCTCTCTATTCCTCTCTCTCTTAAACAAATAAATATTGTTAGTAAACAAAGAAATATAACTGGACAATTTTTTTATCCTTTTGTTTTTATTTTTGGCAGTCTCATTTAATGTTAATAAAAAGAAAAGTTGCATATTTTCCAATAAAAAACATGTGTGTTATATTTGTTCATATCTTGCAGCTTGCAAACATCTGACACTTATTCTATGTGGCTCTTACATTAAACTAGTTTGGCCACCCCCTGGCCTAGTGGGAGCCAGGAATGC
>NW_015168096.1:280001-295710 GCF_001447785.1 Gekko japonicus
CCAATTGACTTGCAAGGGCTCAATTGAAAGACATAGCACAAAAGAATTTGCCACAAAAATGCAAAATGGATCTTCAGTTGATGTCTCTGGGCCCAGATAGACTGCTCTGGGACTAAAATGAAAGGACCCAGAGTAGAATGACGGTCCCTAAGGATAGAAACAGTTATCTGGGACTGGAATAACAGCCCCCCCCCAGGAGTAGCAGAAGTGTTCTGGGACTGCAATGACGGGTTGCAGAGTGGAATGAAAGCACCCGGGAGTAGTGCGTGGGACTCTAATCTGGGAGAACTGGGTTTGATTCCCCTCTCCTCCACTTGCAGCTCCTGGATAACCTTGGGCAAGCCATAGTTCTGTCAGAGCTTTCCTTGAAAGGGCAGTTCTTGAAAGAGCTCTCTCAGCCCCATCTACCACACAGGGTGTCTGTTGTGGGGAGGGGAAGGGAAAGGAGTTTGTAAGATGCCCTGAGACTCCGTGTGAAGGGCGGGGTATAAATCCAATCTCTTCTTCTTCCTTTGGGACTGGAAAGATGACCCCAAGAGTGAAATGAAAGGCTCTGGGAAAAGCAGAAGTGTTCTGGGACTGGAATCACACACACCCAGTGGAATGACAGCCCCTGAGAGTAGCAGAAGTGTTCTGGGACTTCTACAATTCCAGTAGTGGAATGATAGTCCCTAGGACTAGAATCAGTATTCTGGGAGATAAATGAAAGCCCCTCCCCAGTGGAATGACAGCCCCTGAGAATTGGAGAAGAGTTCTGAGACAGGAAGGAAAGGTCACAGAGTGAAATGACAGCCCCTGGGAGTAGCAGAAGTGTTTTGGACCTGGACTAAAAGCCCCCCCCCCCCGAGAGGGAATGATGGCCCCTGGGAGTAGCAGAAGTGTTCTGGGCCTGGAATGAAAGCCCCCAAGTGGAATGACAGCACTGGAAGTAGCAGAAGTGTTCTGAGACTGGAAGGGCAGGTTGCAGACTGGAATGAAGGTTACAGGGAGAGGCAGAAGTGTTCTGGGACTGGAATATCAGCCCCCAGAGTGGAATGACTGCCCCTGGGAGCAGCAGAGTGTTCTGGGACTGGAATGAAAGCCCTGATAGTAAGATTCCTAGTCCCTAGGAATAGAATCAATATTCTGGGCCTGGAATGACAGCCTCCCAGTGGAATAACAGCCCCTGGAAGTCAGAGGAGTATTCTGGGCCTGGAATGACAGGTTACAGAGTGGAATGGTGGCCCCTGGGAGTAGCAGAAGTGTTCTGACACTGGAATGACAGCCTCCCCACAGTGGAATGATGACCTCTGAGAGTAGCAGCAGTGTTCTGCACCTGGAATGAAATCCCACCCCACCCCCCGAGTTTAGTGCTAGCCTCAGGGAATAGCAGAAGTGCTCTGGGACTGGGATGGCTGATCCCACAGTGGAATGACAGCCTCTGGGAGCAACAGAACTGTCTTGGGCATGGACTGGCAGCCCCAATGGTGGAATTATGGTACCTTGAAGTATCATGAGTGTTCTGGAACTAGAATGACAGGCTGCAGAGTGGAATGATGGCCTCTGGGATTAGAGTCAGTGATCTGCATGTGGAATCACAAACTGTAGGGTGGAATGAAATGTCTTGCATTTTAATTAACATTTCTTGAAGGTGAGTAGTTATACTTGAATCAGCTCTACCTCAGTACTTATCCTGCCTGTCAGCTGCTCTGTTTCCTTACAGAGTCATGATGTTGGTATCAGCCACCTCTTCTGTTGACAAGTATAAATCTCACCCCAGTCCCCCTTTCAGTTCTGGTGTCCAGTTCTGCTTCCTTCCTGATCTCCATGTTCCCATTACATTTTATACCCTGCCTGATTTCCTTGAGCACTTTTGCCCACTCTGTTGACCACTGACCCACAGCACCCCCTCCACTCTCTGTGAAACATGCCTTCTGGTTTTTGAGCCTGCATGCACCTTGGAATTCTGACACAGCATGGTTTGTGCAGCCACAAAATGACTGCTGCAAGAGGCAG
Organism: Gekko japonicus; assembly: GCF_001447785.1. Classification (NCBI taxonomy): domain Eukaryota; kingdom Metazoa; phylum Chordata; class Lepidosauria; order Squamata; family Gekkonidae; genus Gekko; species Gekko japonicus. The sequence continues at coordinate 281,997 of NW_015168096.1, forward strand.
AGCCAGCCAGAAAAGGATGGCTGCAGCATAACTTCAGTCACACAGTGAAGATCCATGTGATGTGGTGGCAGCAGCTGCCAAAGGCATTTTTTTCAAAAATCTTGTTGGGCAAAAGCCCCACCTGGCCCAACCCACTTTCTAAAAATACTTGGTGAATGCCAGGAAAAGTGTTTGTGGGCACCATGGTGCCCGCAGGCACCACGCTGGGGACCTCTCCTGTAGGTGGTGAATTCTTTCATATACCAAGATTTCAATATTTACTGTCTTGATAGCACATCATGCCATATGCCCCTCTAGACAAGTGTTCTGATTTCTTTTGGCTCACTGATACTTCAGTCAGAGGCAAACAGTTCTCCGCTTCCTCCTTCCCTTTGACACCCCTGACCTCCACCTCTCAACACACATTCCTACCCACTGTTCAGGATGGCAACTGCAAGAAGGATTCATAGGTGAAAATTTACCCATGCAGTATTAACTGTGGAACCAAACTGGTTTAATATTATCTTCAGTGCACACATTGTTTGCATATGAAATATGTTGGCAGTTTGATGGTGGCTGGCAGTAGGCAAGCTGCATGAGTCCTGGTTTTAAAAGAATAAACAAATAAGAAAGGAGGGAGGAGTAGCATTATATGTCAAGGATGCATACACTTGTGAGACAATGCATGAATCTGAGCATGGAAGGTCAGTTGAGAGTCTCTGGGTAAAAATAAAAAGGATAAGAAATATTATGGTGGGGGTCTGCTATAGACCACCGAGCCAGGCAGAGAACTTGGATGAGACTCTCCTAGACCAGATTACAAAGTTTTCAAAGGGACATAGTGATCATGTGAGATTTCAATTACCCATCCTTATAAATGACTTGGATGAAGAAATAGAGAGGAAGCACATTAAATTTGTAGACAGAGGTCATTTCAGGGGGGATCGCGGGGGATCGCAGTTCCCCTGGGTGAGGTACGGGGGCGGGGCACATGATGAAGCCCCGCCCCTGCTTCTGGCCGCCCCGCTTCCGGCCCTCATTCAGCCAGGAGGAGGCAGGAGAAGAGGGAGGGTAAGTTGCTTCCTCCCTGCCTCTCCCCACCCCTGCCTTCCTGGGGCCAGGGAGGGCCTTCACGGGGCTTCCTTGCACTCCCACCGGCCTTGCAAGTCCACCGCCGGGCCCCTCATGGGGCTCAGCAGTGGAGCTGCAAGGCCGGCGGCGGCGGCCAGGACCGTTGGGGGCGGGGTGTGTGGCCTTATGACACACTTCCGGTGATGTCAGGGGGTGTGGCCTTATGACACACTTCCGGTGATGTCAGGGGGTGTGGCATATGCTAATGAGTTATGCTAATGAGTTCCCCTAGCTCTTTTTCTATTAAACGACCCCTGTTTGTAGATGACACTAAATTGGGAGTGGTAGCAAATACAAATGAAGACAGAATCAATATACAGAATGATCTTAATGGGCTGGAAAACTGAACTAAAACTAACAAAACAAACTTCAACAGAGACAGATGTAAACTTCTGCATTTAGGTCAGAAAAATCAAATACATAATTATAGAATGGGGGAGACTTATCTTGGGAGTAGTACTTGAGAAAAGGATCTAGGGGTCTTAGTAGACCATATACTGAACATGAGTCAGCAGTGTGATGTGGTAGCTAAAAATGCAAATGTGATTTTGGGCTGCAACAACAGAAATAAAGTATCCAGATCATGTGGAGTGATGGTATCACTTTACACTGCTCTGGTTAGACCTTGCTTAGAGTATTGTGTTCAGTTTGGGGCACTGCCATTTAAGAAGGATATTGACAAGCTGGAAAGTCCCCAAAGGAGGCAACAAAGATGGTCTGGAGACCAAGTCCCATGAGGAAAGGTTGAAGAAGCTGGGTATGTTTAGCCTGGAGAGGAGACGACTGAAAGGTGATATGTATTTGAAGGGCTGTCATATAAAGGATGGAACAGAGTTGTTTTCTCTTACCATAGAAAGTTGGACCAAAATCAATGAATTGAAATTAAATCAAAAGAGTTAGGGTGGTTCCTCACAACAAGCTTCCTCAGGAGGTGGTGGTCTCTCCTTCTTTGGATGTTTTTAAGCAGAGTCTAGATGGCCATCTGACAGCAATGCAGATCCTATGAATTTAGGCTGATCATGAAAACAAGGGCAGGAAGGGATGAACCAGTGCTCGGCTCTCATGGCCCTGTCTTACATGCCCAGGGTAATGCTGGTCACCACTGAGGTCAGGAAGGAAATTTCCTCCAGGCCAGATTGGCAAGGGATCCTGTAGGTTTTTTGCCTTCCGCTGGGCATAGAGCAGGAGTCACTGGGGGGGTTGGGGGTAGTTCTGAATGTCCTGTGTTGTGCATGAGGATGGACTAGAAGACCTTTGAGGTCCCTTCCAGCTCTATGTTTCTATATAGCTGCAACAGAACACCATGTAGTCTTTGGGTATGAAGTTGCCCTGACATGACTGTTACAGTCAAATTGATTATCTGCTGATGCCTTTATCGGCAAACAACCAAAGGTACCATAGCAGAGATTGTTCCTGTATGCATATGTTGGTTGCTTCAGGCAGCTGGCATTCCAGTCCCAGAATACTTCTGCTACTCCCATAGGCTCTCATTCCACTCTTCTGTCATTCCACTCTACAACCCATCATTCCAGGCTCAGAACACTTCTGCTATTCCCAGGGCCTGTCATTCCACTGGGGGAGGGGCTGTCATTCCAGTGTTAGAAATCTTCTGCTATTTCCAAGAACTGTAATTCCTCTCTGTGACCTGTCATTCCAGTCTCAGAACACTTATCCTACTCCCAGGGGGTGTATACCCAGGTCATTATACTGGGAGGTGTCATTCTAGGCCCAGAACTCCTCCCCAGGGCTGTCATTCCACCCGGGGATGGAGCTCTGTCATTCCAGTCCCAGAGTACTGATTCTATTCCTTGGAACTGTCATTTCACTATCAAGGATATCATTCCACTCCCAGAAAACTTCTCCTACTCCCAGGGCCATCATTCCACATGTTGGCTGTTATTCCAGGCCCAGAATATTTGTCCTACTCCCGGGGTCTGTCCTCCCACTCTGTGGCCTATCATTCCAGTCCCAGAAGACTTTTGCTACTTCCAGGGGCTGTCATTCCACTGTGGGGCTGTCATTCCAGTCCCAGGGCACTTCTGCAACTCCCATGGGCTGTCATTGTGGGGGGAGGGGGTATTTCATTCCAGGCCCAGAAGACTACTGCTAATCCCATGGGCCATCATTCCACACTGTGACCTGTCATCTCTGTCTCCAAAGCCCCCTAGTGGAATGACAGCCCATGGGAACAGCAGAGGAGGAGGAGGAGAAGCAGAAGCAGAAATGGCGGGAGGAGGAGGAGGAGGTGGAGGAGGAGGAGGAGGTTGGATTTATACCCTACCCTTCATTACCCAAAGGAGTCTTAGAGCAGCTTTCAATGCTCCCTCTAAGTTGTGGAGTCTTGTGAGCAAAAATTATACTTTGTGACCTACTAGCATTAAAGTTGTGAGCAAGTGATTTGGCTACTGTATAAATTAGTTTGCTCTGGAGCCATCCTTCCTGAGCTGAGACAAAAATGTGTGAGCCAGAGGCTAAAAAACTGTGAGCTAGCTCACACTAACTCATCTTAGAGGGAACACTGCTTACAATCTCCTTCCCTTCCTTTCTCCACAGCAGACACCCTGTGAGGTAGGTGGGGCTGGGAGAGTTCTGAGAGAACTGTGAGTGTCACCCAGCAGGCTTCATGTGGAGGGAAAGGGAATCATACCTGGTTCTCCAGATTAGAGTCTACTGCTCTTAACCACTATGCCAAACTGGCACTACACCAAACAGACTACCAGGGCTGTCATTCCACTAGGTGGGCTGCCATTCCCAACATAGATCATTTTTCCTACCCCAAGGGGCCACACTATTCCAGTCTGCTACTTGTCCTCCCAGTCCCAGAAAACTTCTGTTAGTCTCAGAGGCTCTCATTCCACTCTGAGACCTCTCATTCCAGTCCTAGAGCACTGATTCTATTCCTAGGGACTGTCATTTCATTCTGGGGCCCAGAGACCTTCATTGAAAATCCATCCCACATTTTCTTTACAACTTTTGTGTGTGTGTGTTGTAATGTATTTTAATGGTGCCCATGCAAGTCAGTTGGCGTTCCTGGCTCCCATTGTGTCCAATCGGCCTTCAAGCCTCTCCCATTGTTTCCAATGGGCAATCTTGTCATTCCTTTTAGTGCACCTGTGTCTTCCCTATGTGGACACTTGTGACTGGGGGGGGGGGGAGTCCATCAAAATTCAGGGAATGGGCTTCGTTCCAGTAGTTGATTTTGGGGAGGTGCCTATTGAAGCACAACTTTGCTTCCTCCGGAGAAGCCTCCGGGAGTCAGGGTGAAAATGCAAACCCTGTCAGTGTGCCCTGCTTTGCTCCCTTTCCTTTGCTTCTGGCGTCTCCTTGTGAGGAACTGACAGGAGTAGGGAAATGAGGGCAACACGGAGGACCCCCTGGTGGGCTGTCGGATCCTACTCCCCAGCTGACCCCCCCCCCAAGCGGGAAATATCTTTGGTGCTGCCGTTTGTGCCTGGCGTCTGTTCTGAATCCGGCCTCCCTATTGATGGCCAACAAGCAAGTGTGCGCCCCTTCTGTTGGGCTTCATTTGGTTTCCGTTTCCACAAGCTCCCTCGACTGATTTTGGATTGCCAGGCAAACAGAGCGGCCTCTCCTCGCCGCACGTCCCAGCTTCCTTTCTATTAGCGGGTTGGTTCTTGTTTGTTTAGACGCAGGTCTGAGAGGCAAGGGGCAAGCAAAATAGAGGCAGTCTGTTTTCTCAAGGAAGACCCAGCGGCCCGCAAAGCCAAGAAAAGTCGCGTCTCCCCATCCCAAGCGCAGGCCTGGACTCCTTGCCGCCTGTCCGGACCACACCAGACAGCTCTTTCTAGAGACTGCATTGCTAGGAGTCTGCGTAAAAATTGGATCTAAATCGATCCTCATAAATTCATATGATTTTTACATTGAAACGAAATAAAAACCCCATCATATTGTAGGCCATGTGTTAGTCTATAGGGGACACCACAAAAATCACGCATCCACAGATTCATGGCACCACAACAGCACAAAAACATGATTCCAAAGCATGGATCCTCATGAATTGATTTGATTTTTACGCTGAAATGAAATAAAACCAACATCATACTGTAGACCATGTCTTAGACTATAGGCAGCACTCCAAAAATCATGCCCCCATGAATTTGTGGCACCACAAAACTGGAAAAACATGGTTCCAAAGCACGGATCCTCATGGATCCTCAGGGTTTTTCAACTGGGTCACCTGAAACACACCATCAAATCACATAACATGTCCACGGCCACAGCTTGCACCACAAAAATCATGGACCCATGGCTTCGTGGTGACACCATTCTGTAAAAACATGATTCTGAAGCATGGATCCTCACGGATGCTTGGGTTTTTTGTATTGGGACACACCAAACATACCATTAAATCCTGTATCATGTGCATTGCCACAGCCTGCACCACAGAAATCAAAGTGGCACGGCTCTGTGGCAACACCATGCTGCAAAAACATGGTTCCAAAGCACGGATCCTCATGGATCCTTATGATTTTTGCATTGGGTCACCCCAACATCACCATCAAATAATATGCCTTGTCCATGGCCACAGGATTCACCACAGAAATCATACGTCCACAGCTTCATGGCAACACCATGGGGCCAAAAGATGGTTCTGAAGCCCTGTATGTATGACTTCTGCAGTGCAAGCTGTGCCCATGGACATGATATGTGATTTGATGCTGAATTCATGGTGACCCAATGTAGAAACACCACCATGTTTTTCAAGCATGGTGTTGCAACAAAGCCATGGATCCATGAATTCTGTGGTGGAAGTAGTGGCCACGGACATGATATGGGATTTAATGGTAAGTTTGAGGTGTCCTAACACAAAAACTTCAAGCATTTATGACAATCTGTGCTCCAGAATGATGTTTTTACAGACTGTTGTCACCACGAAGCTGTGGATCCATGAATTTTGTGATTTAAACAGTTGGCATAGACATGTTATGTGATTTGATGGTGTGTTTGGAGTGACCCATTATGAAAACCTTGAGGATCCATGAGGATCCATGCTTCAGGACCTTATTTTGGCTTCATGGTGTTGCCACGAAGCTGTGGATCCATGATTTCTGTGGTACCAGCTGCTGCCATGGACATGTTATGTGATTTGATGTTGTGTTTGTGGTGACCCGACGCTGAAACCCTGAGGATCCATGAGGATCTGTGCTCTAGAATTGTGTTTTTGTAGAATGGTGTTCTCACAAAGCTGTGGATCCATGATTTTTGTGGTACTAGCTGTTGCCATGGACATGTTATGTGATTTGATGTTGTGTTTGGGGTGACCCGACGCAGAAACCATGAGGATCAATGAGGATCCATGCTCTAGAGCCGTGTTTTTTGTAGAATGGTGTTGCCACGAAGATGTGGATCCATGATTTTTGTGGTACTAGCTGTTGCCATGGACATGTTATGTGATTTGATGTTGTGTTTGGGGTGACCCGACGCAGAAACCATGAGGATCAATGAGGATCCATGCTCTAGAACCGTGTTTTTGTAAAATGGTGTTGCCACGAAGCTGTGGATCCATGATTTTTGTGCTACTAGCTGTTGCCATGGACATGTTATGTGATCTGATGTTGTGTTTTGGGTGACCCAATGCAAAAGTTCCAAGGATCCATGAGGAGCCCTGCTTCAGAACCATTTTTTGCTGCATGGTTTTGCCAGGAAGCTGTGGATCCATGACTTTTGTGGTGCAAGCTGTGCCCATGCACATGATATGTGATTTGATGGTGACTTCATGGTGACCCAATGTAAAAACCTTGAGGATCCATTAGGATCTGTGCTTCGGAACCATGTTTTTGCAGCATGGTGTTGCCACGAAGCTGGGGACCCATGATTACTCTGGTGCAAGTAGTGGCCATGGACATGGTATGGGATTTAATGGTATGTTTGGGATGTCCAAACACAAAAACCGCAAGCATCTATGAGGATCCATGCTCCAGAACCATGGTTCTGCAGCATGGTGTCGCCACGATCCCATGGAGACATAATTTCTGTGGTGAATTCTGTGGCCATGGACAAGGTATGAAAATTGATGGTGATGTTGGGGTGACCCAATGCAAAAATCATAAGGATCCATGAGGATCCGTGCTTCTGGCTCATATTTTTGCAGAATGGTGTCACCACAAAGCCATGGATCTGTGATTTTTGTGGTGCAAGCTGTGGCCGTGGACATGTTATGTGATTTGATGGTGTGTTTGGAGTGACCCATTATGAAAACCTTGAGGATCCATGAGGATCCATGCTTCAGGACCTTATTTTGGCTTCATGGTGTTGCCACGAAGCTGTGGATCCATGATTTCTGTGGTACCAGCTGCTGCCATGGACATGTTATGTGATTTGATGTTGTGTTTGTCTGCAGTATAATGTTGGTTTTATTTCATTTTAGCGTAGAAATCATATGAATTCATGAGGTTCCATGCTTTGGAATCATGTTTTTGTGCTGTTGTGGTGCCACGAATCTGTGGATGCGTGATGTTTGTGGTGGCCCCTATAGACTACCACATGGCCTACAATATGATGGTTGTTTTATTTCATTTGAATGTGATAATCATATGCATTCATGAGGATCCATGTAGCGTAATTGAAATCTTTCCTTAGAATTCCTCCCCCAATTATGTTAAAAATATAAAATAGAAGGTGGCACTTGATAGTCCTATAACATGTGGTATATATTTCCAAGCAGTTATGAAGAAAGGCCCTGGTCCTAGACCCACTTGCTCGGAGGTGTATTTCCATGCAAGTGTATGTAGAACAAGACCCTGGATCCAGTTACCAGCAAAAGCCGCAAGCCTAAGAATCCCCTAAGAAATGGTCGACCCTCTAACGGGTTTCCAGGGAATGTTATTTCCCTCCCTGCCATGAAGCGCTTCAGCTGCCCATTTCCACACCTTAAGCCTGCCTTGAAGGGACAGGACAGGTCTCTCCGAGTCTCTTGACAACCCTACAAGCAAACCATGAATTGTTAGGCTATTTCTCCCCACCCCTTGCAACACGGAGATAACTTTCGCCTACTTCAATGCAATGTATTTGCAAAGCACCTCCGACCTGGTTTGTTTGTTTTGTTTACCTATCCAATAGATAGATCGGTCTCTTTCTGCCTATGTATCTATCTAGATATAGATAGTATATAGGTATAATATAAATTATATCTGTATACCATTTAGATACAAACCCGTTGCTTCCATTATCGCAGCCCGCCGGATATTGGGGGATACCCGTGGCCGCTCAGTTTCGTCACCCATAGCCACTGCCACCCTGAGTTGGCCGGAAAGGACTTCTGCCTGGAGCTTTTGACCTTCCTGTCTACGCCTTTGTTTATCTGTTGGCTAGCTTGGTTTTGCCGACTGGAGTCACAACAGGTCGAAAGAGATCTAACAGCTGCCCCTGCCTGAGCGTCCTCTGCAGCTGCTCCCTACAAGGTGGAGTGATCCATCGATGAGAACGAAGTCAATGAAACCTAACCGATGTCAGAAGGACGCGGGCCTGGAGAAAACTCTCTGCACCAGCGCCCCAGTTCCGAGCAAGAGCGACCAAGATCCCGTCCTCGGACTCCTAGGCTCGGAGCCTTCCGAATTCCGCGGCCATTTGCTTCCATCGCATCAAGGGACAGGGCCCCCCAAATCACTTTGCTGGATTTAGGACGCGCTCCTAACGCGTCCTTCCCAACCCAACCCATACATACATGGTCATCATGAGGGGAAAAAACCCTGTCAGGGACTGTCATGCTTACGGCTTTACAAGCCCCAAAATGAGGGACTGTGCGCCTCTGCGCCCCAGCCCCGTCGGCATCTTTCGCGCATCTTGACTCAGAGCAGGCATCTGCGCTAGATGCAGTAAGACTTAGGTCTTAGTAAGTATGCTTAGGAGTACACCATCATTATTGCAGTTGCGAGGGAAGTGTGTAGCGGACTGAAATATAAGATGGAAATAATAACAACAACAACAACAACAACCCCGTTAAGCCAGTTTAAATGGCAACTACACCTCTGAGCAATTTTTCTTGCCAGTAAATTCCAAAAACTAACAAACTCAAAGAATATTGCATTCGTGATAAGATTTCAGATTGTATTGAAAGAACGGAGAACAATCAGACTCAAAACGACCTGTTAGAAAAATAGTATCTAATTTTAAACAAACTGTGGTCAGGATTCCCGGAATATACATTAATAATATAAAATGTTGAACCTCTCCTACTAGATTTTATATTTAGCATTTATATGGGTCAGATGGAGGGTGTTAATTCTTGTATTCTTTGATAGATAAATAACAAAAACAACGAAGCACTCTACACTCTATTGCAAAGCGTTGTGCTGACATGTAAACCGGTAAAAATATGCATGTATATTTCAACACCTGAGTATGATGCTTTATATGCTTTGTAACTTTGCAATATATCGTTCAATAAAATGCTATTTTTAAAAAATTCCAAAAACTCCTACGCGACTTACTTCCTAGATCCGATTGGCTTCCCTTTATTAGCACTCCAGGCCAAGAATGCGTTACATTGGGGACGTTTGATTTGTGCGTAATGGTTTAACACTCCAAGGCCTTTACATCGTTACTCAGACGTAAGTCCCACTGTGACCAACAGCGTTTACTCCCATGAAAACGGGCAGAGGAACCCCCAATGCAATGACTTAACCCAGACCTTCTGCGGGGGCTGAAGTTACCAACGCAAGATGGCGATTTTCTTACACATCACAAACTTGGCTGGAAGTGAATAGGGGAGACAAGCGGGGTCGCAATACAAAGCAGAAGAGAGCGAAACAGCTGGATGTCCTGAGCAAGCAGCTGCCGGGCTGTTCCCTCCTCCACCCAAAATATGACTTGGAACTTGACAGGGAAGCCAGTTGGACGGGTCCCCGTCTCAGATCCTGAAACGTCACACTGATCTGACAAAGGCACGCACACACACCCCAAGTTGAATTCAGTGGAATTTTCTTCCGAGTAAACATGCGTAGGCTGCAGGGAGGGCAAAAGAGCCATGTGGTTCTAGCACCGTTTCAGGTTCCAGAGGAACCGCACTTAGGCACGTGTTTGTATGCGAGAGACACGAAAGGAGAGAAGCCCCCCGCGCCGCACATACATTACTGCCTGCAGTTTAGCAGCCCGCCTCATCCTCAGACCTTCCGAAGATTCATAGAGATTTCCAGACTTGCTGTTGGGTATTTGGGAGATGGAATTGCAACAAAGCAAGTGATGCTCTGTCTTCTTGGTGCTGGGGGGCGGGCAACAGTGGGAAGGCTTCTAGTGTCCTGGCCCCACTGCTGGACCTCCTGCTGTGTGACAGAGTGTTGGACTGGATGGGCCATTGGCCTGCTCCACCGTTGGCTTCTCTTATGTTCTTAAAGCAGTAAATTAAAAAATTCGTTGCGATCCCTGCTTTAATGCTTCAACAAATACCAAAAGTGGGAATGAAATATGGCGCCTGGTCGGAGACTTCTGCGAGGTGTCGCGCTCCATCCGCCCTCCAGGGTCCCCTTGTGAGCCAAGCGCAACAGCCCACCCTTTAGCCTCCCCCCCCCAGTCCAAATCTGTCCTTAGGAGAATCAGGTGCACAAGCATTTCGGGCTCTTTCCTGGGCTGGGCCCCTGCTCCCGCCCTCCCTTCTGGCTGCGTCGGAAAAGAGTTCGGGGGGGATGCCCCTGTGGCTAGTCCCATTCAAAGAAAACCCAAAGGAAGTTGCCCCGCCACGGCCGATCCAGGCAGGGAATGAAGCCCGACAGCCCGGGCGGTGCCGCAATTGGAGTGGAGTCTCTACGGAGGCCATTATTTCCCCCGGGGGCCCCCCCCCCCCCCCACACACACACAACTGTCTTCGGTTGAGTAGCCCCCCCCCCCAAGAGCAGGCTCACGGCAGACTAGCTTGGCACCTGCTGGTCTGCCTGGTTCAAGACTCGACTGCGCGGGAAGGTCTCATTGATGCAACCGGCCCAAGCAGCCTTTGAAAAAGGAGCTCATCGCCGCTCCGCGAATGGAGTACAGAGTCAGCGCGGCAGAGGGGCGAGCGCGGCAGAGCTAGCGCGCTGCTCCGACGCCGTCCCCTCCGGGACTTTGGGGCCAGTCAGATTCCCTCCCGCTGTTACCGACTTCCGCTCCGTTTCCTTCCTCCGCAGCTCCTCGGCCTCAGTCGTCAATCTCTGCCCAGCGGCGACTTCGCCTCTTCTGTCCGGGAAACCTAAAAGAAGGAGAGATCAGAGAGGCCCGTAACAGGCACCGCTCGACTTTCCCTGGCATCCTACGGGGGGGGGGGCAGGGAGGATCTACTGGATCCCGCTTTCTCTTTTCACTCGTGACTTGGTCGGGGCGCCAATGGGGGGGGACCGGCAAATTGGGACCCCAGGGTGCTTTCCCCCCCCCCTTCCCAGTCAAGCAAAACCCCCAAAACAAACACGTGGAAAAAAGAAATCCCACCCAATATGCCACCCAGTGTTTGCAAACAGGCCAATCCACGGGCGTTTTGGTAACCAGCAGAACTCCAAACAGATTTCCGGTCCAGGATCTGCGTCAGAATGGTTAACGCGTCATGTGAATGGCGGGGCCGGCGCGTGTCAATCCCAAATGCGCGGCGGAAATACAGAAACCGAGCAACACTTTTTTACGGGGCGGATGGAGAGGAGATCTCTCTTGGCGCGGGAGCTGCGGTTTCCACACCTGGCAGAAAAGCGCGCTGTTTTTAAAGTCTTTCATGCCATTTGTGTTCATACGTCTGAACTGTGTTAATGTAGGAAACATCCGTTTAAAATCTATTCCGGCTAATATGGAGTTTTTAACTGAAACGACCGAACCATGTAAATCGAAGTGGAATTAAATCTCACAGACGAAAATGTCCTTCGTGTCCCATGTAAAAAGACTGGGGCAAGCACTTCACAGGTTACCCAGCAAGGCTTACAACTGGGCCACAATTTCTGTCCAATTTTGATTAATTTAATTGATGTTAAAATAACGGTGGTGTTTGTGTGTGAATGTTTTTTAATATCTCTGAGTATAGGCTGAATGTGTAAACGCGGAAGAGTGCGGGGAAACCTGTTTGGGAATTGGCTGTACAATCTGGCCAAGGAAACAGTGAGACTAGGAATACACGTCCTGAGAATGTTAACAATCCTCTTAATTGTGGCAGGTCCACTCCGGACACCTCAACCCGGGCTGGCAGCAGCAAAACCGTCTCTCCTCTCCATCCTCCCCTGCGCCAAGAAATCGATTTGACTTGATTTCTTTAATATATCGCCCGCTCTCCCCTGCAAGCAGGCTCAGGAATAAAATCAGGAATAAAATATAAACGAGTTATTTGTAATTTGCCATTTCCCTTGATTTAGCCTTGAACTACAAATCAGGGCCCAAAGATGATGGTTCGGAAATCCGCTCAGGCCTGGACTGTGTCAAGTGGCTGGGGGGAAGGATCTCCCTCACTTTGGGGGAATACCCCCCCCAAGCCACCTCGGGTCTGGGTTTAAATGCCTCGCCTTCTAGCCTGCTTTAACCATCTTTACTATTCCAGATTGAAAGCTTTCTTCCAGCATTGCTTTTGGAAGCTCCCCAAACCCCCCGCGCTCCACCTCCGACGCTGAGAAAACAAACACTCTTATTCAAGGTGCTATTACCAAAAGGTCTTCCGAAGGAAAGGCTCCCTTTCCATCACGTGTATTGCTTCGCTAAACCGCAGCACCTTGCTTTGTTGTGTGTAGGTGTGTGCCATTCCCTGAAGGAAATGCAGACAGTTTTAGAAGAACCCTTTACAAATAGTATTTATTATTGTTGTTGTTGTCATTGTCACAGTCTCAGATATTTGACTGGAAGATGGTGTTCTGCAGTTCCGGATCTAGCCAACTTCTTGGGAATTACAGAGGTATTTTGGCAGGATTCTTGCTGTTCCAAGCAACACTGTCTTCTGGAGCTGAGTTGGTGTTATTTGCTCAAGGCCCACAATGTCCAGGTGTTTCTAGAGACTTCTTGGTATTATTGTTATTATTATTAGTAGTAGTAGCAGCAGCAGCAGCAGTAGTAGTGTTTGGAGGAAAAGGGGAGCAAGACTGGTCGCTTCCTCCCAATCTAGTACTAGTAGTAGCAGCAGAAGCAGTAGTAGTACTATTTGGAGGAAAAGGGGAGCAAGACTGGTCGCTTCCTCCCAATCCATTTTTAAAGGCACACACACTCATGCGATGGAAACCAGCGGTTCGGCTGAATATTTGGAGCCCGTGTGCATGCCTTGTCCGAGCTCACTGACGTGTACTCGGAAGTAAAGCCTACAATTTTTAGTGGGAGTTATCCCACCCCATCCCTCGCCAAAGTGTATAGCGGGAAGTCTGTAACATGAGATCCACCTTCCCATTTAAATGGGGGGGGGGGTGGAACTTCATGCCCTGTGAATGCACCGCTGACTTCCATCGGCCTTAAAAAAAAAAGTTTATTAGTCTTCTGGAAGCACAGATTTTCAGGCCTGCTCAGAATGCTACTCGGGTTCATTAAATGGATCTTACCCCCAAGAAAGTGCTCTATGTGTTGCCCCCTAAACCTAGAAGTGCCGAAAATGAGCCTGCCTCTGGTTTGTTTTTCGTGTTTTTTTTTTTGGGGGGGGGGGGGACCCGGGACGCTTGGCCGCCAA
>NW_015168096.1:295863-305273 GCF_001447785.1 Gekko japonicus
TGGGGATCAAAAATGCCACCCTCCTTTCCAGCAGGCGGGAGATCCGTCTAGTACTTGGGGGGGGGGAGCGGTCCGTAAGAGGATTTCCTTAGGAAAACGTCGGAGTCCGCATTTCTGTCGACCGGTAGGCAAGACTGCTGATTTGCCCCGCACAAGGAAACTGGAGCGCGGCCGCGACCGTCGGGGCTCCAGAGGGGGGGAAAAAATCCGTGTTCCCAGGCCTGATTGTGTACGATTGTTGTTACTTGCGCGTAAATCTCACTCAACTCCGTGAGCCTTACTTCCGAGTAAACACATAGGCCCGAGCTACATGTCCAGTCCTTCCATTTGAACTCGCCGGTGTAATAAGTGTGGTCGAGTCGCGTCCGTCTTTGAGGGGAACAGTAAACAGTTTCAGGACTTCAACAACAACCACAACAACAAACCTCTTAATCTGGAGACGACGAAGCCTTGTCGCTCCCGCCTTCCTCTGCCCCGCCAGCATTTTTTAAGTGACTGCAAACTCCGACAGCCCTTTTGTGACGTGGGACACTTTCGCATTGTCGTTTTTGTCACCGGTTTGTCTCTGTTGCTTCAGGGTCCCCTCCCCAATGTGTTTTGCTCTCTCTAGTAGTCCCAGAGGGAGCAAAACACAAGTGGAAAGGGGGGCGGGCGGTGGAAGCGATAGGGACAAAAGAGTGACAAAAACGACAGTGCTGAAGTGGATAGAGCGCATTGTGTGTATAGGCAAGGTGGCTGGACATAGGCTTCGGGCTATGGGAGATGGGGCAAAAATGGGGGGGGGTTCATGGGGAGAACAGATTAAATTTGCCCATTTCCACGATTATAACAAAAGGTCAGGGCCCAACGTGCACCCCTGAAAGGCGTTGGTTCTCCCTGAAATCCAGGGGAGCGCGTTGGGAAAGTCCACTATTGTTATGAGTGGGGCTATAAAATACAAATGTCGAGGGCTTTTATTAGGAAGGGAAGAGACACCGCAATCTGGAACCTCCCTGTGTCTGTCGCACACCAAAAGCCCCACGTTTCTATACTGGGGGGGGGGCGTATATGCCGCCCTGAGCACTTTGACGCTACGGCGGGATAACATGTGATGGGGTGCGGGGACTTAAGGCAAAATTTGCTCCTTTTTTTAAAAGTCAAGGTGCCTCTGAAAACGGGGGGAGGGGGGAGTCGGGATTGTCAGATTTGATAGATTCGTCTAGGTCCCAATGCAGAAGATTTGTAAAGAGCTATTGGAATCCGTGAGATGATTCTGTCTGCTCAAAGGCAAATTCTTCCGAGGTCGTTGGGACTTACTCCCAGGGAAAAGAGCACAGAATTGCCCCCACTGATTTCAGGTGTGGCTGTCTCTGTCTGTTGGCAGCAGCCCCGATCCACCGCTCAGACCAGTCACCGCCCAGGGACTTGGTTTTTTTTAATCAGGTTTTCAGCCAGCCTTTCCCCCTGAGGTGGCGTACGGGCCCCCACCCCGCAGTGCAGGACCGTGGTCATGTTTTGGAAGTCAGTGCTGTGAATCTCAGCTTCCACGCAGATATGGTTGCAACCTTACTTCCAAGAAATTCGCTCCACACTAATACATAAATGACCCCCCCCCAAAAAAAAAAAAAAACCCACATCTGCAGTTTCACTGGGAGTTGTTTACAACCGGGTGTGTGTGTGTGTGTGTGAAGATCCACCAATTGCAAAACTTCACAGGCGTCTTGCTAGGAAGTGACGGTATCTACTGCTTGCTCACTTGTTTGCTTCCAGGATTTCTATTCCGACGCTTGGCTTAAAAACTAGATTTCGAGGCGGCTCAAAGCCATCAGCAGGACATTTAGAGCCGGGGGTCCTTCTTATTCCCCTTCCATTTTTGCTTCCTCCGCGTGCTTCTTTGCATTAACATCTCCCCCAACCTTTGACTCACCTGACTGCGGTACCCTGAGCTCCCCCCCCCCCCCAGCGCGCGTTTGTGCTCTTCCCTGTTCGCACGTGCCAGGCTCCGACAAATGGCAAGCCGTGCCGCTTGGGCTTTCGAGCAAAGCCACCCGAGAAGAAACCCAGGGCAGCTTCATCTGCTGCCATCGATTTCATTTCAACAAATCAGCAAATAAAGAAATACATGGGGGGGGGGCGGGTGTACAGTACTGCATTGCTTTACGTCGTACCTCATTGCTCTACCTCGAAGAGTGATTTTCTTTTTTAAAAAGTAATGTCTGCCCAGGAGGGCACTTGCGCCCCGATTTTCAAACGCAGATCTTGGAAGCGACTTCCTCGCTACCTTAGAATGTTCGTGTCAGCCCCAATCCTATGCCCATTAATGTGGATGGAAGTCCCACTGAATTCAACAGGGCTAGCGCCCTAGTCAGGGAACACAGGATTGAAGCCGTCGCCACTCTCGTGGCTTCGAATCGTGGCCTAAACACCAAACGAACCCTGAACTTAAAGACATTTATTTCCAAGAAAGTCTTCACGATCTCAGCGTAAGTCACTCTCAGGTTGTTACTGCTGAGTAAAAGAAACCAAACTTAACAGCCTAACACCCTGATTCCAAACACA
The DNA here is from genome assembly GCF_001447785.1 of Gekko japonicus. Taxonomy (NCBI): domain Eukaryota; kingdom Metazoa; phylum Chordata; class Lepidosauria; order Squamata; family Gekkonidae; genus Gekko; species Gekko japonicus. Next base: position 298,402 of record NW_015168096.1, read on the forward strand.
TTTAATTGGAAACAACAGTCCCTGTTGATTTTTAAAGACTCAAGCAAACACCGCCACCCTGCGCAAGGTGTCTTTAGAAGTACTTCCCACGACGTTCAGTGGGGGTTTACTCCCAAGTAAAGGTACCGGTAGCTCGCAGCTCCCTTGGAAATCAAGGCCCTTCGAATTAATCGAGCTTTCTCCCCAGAGAGGGTGTTCAAGATCCGGCGGTGTTAATTCCTGAGAAGAAGATTGCACACAAATAACACCCCAGATACCTGTTTGGCTTGCAAATGGTGCCGCTCTTTTTGTTCACTAACATTCAAGAAGATCACACTTACGCTCGGGAAATATTGTTAGTTTTCTTTAATGGGGAAAATTGGACTCCCGCGAGTTAGATCTGTGGTTTTTAGGGCTAGGATGGAAATTGGACTGACACCACTTTGCACTTTAACAATCGGATTTCGTCAGGGTACAAGTTGTTTGTTTAACCCGACAGCTCCGTGCACCCCGTCGCACGCTTTACACACTCATTAAAACGATTATTCACGACCTGTCGAGTGTTTTCTAGTTCATTCACAGGAAAGATCTCGGGCTGCCGGAGGATTCAAGCCTAGACCGTCAGCTCTGCGTCTGGTGCGCGGGTGTCTCTCCTACCTACAGGTTGCCAAAGAGCGGCCTTTCAAAAAGACCAGGACCGGCACAGCCGCGCCACACTCCAGGCCTGAAGGCAAGCCCGCCGAACCCGCCGCGGCCTCCCTCCCTCCAGTCAGCCACTGCAGAGCACAGCGCTGCCCTGAGTTAGGCAACGGAGGAATCACTCTCCATCTGAACGCAGCAAGTGCTGGAGAGGCCTCGCAAGCCGTGGCTTCAGTTTCCGGGCAACTGCTCTAAGATCCAGATGGAGTTCTCCGATCCAAGGCTACCGCCCTATCCGGAACCCTCTTTATTCAGAAGCGAGTTGCATTACTTTCCCGGGGATTTATTCCCAACTTTGAGCGCGCGTCGGTCGGATCTCCTTGAAAATATATCCCGTGAACGCCAGTGGAAACCGGACGAGGATCCCCACCCTCGGCGACCTCTTCCATCTAAGCGAACCAATGCTCCAAGCGGGTCCCGTTTTTATTTATTATCAGGTGTCCAATAAACATTGTTCGCAGAACTTGCCTAAAACTGTTCAAGCGATCGGAGAGTTTCAAATAGGGAGGGAGGGGAGGGGAGGGACCCCGAGATGACCTGGAAGGCAGGCAGATATATAGAACAGAGGCATCTCGAGGGGATCTGCAGATATTCCCGCTACGCCGAAATACCGCGGATGGAATTTCCCCCCATTTTATTGTGCAGAAAAGGAGCAATACTGAGCACGGAATCTTGTCTGCAATATATTTCAGTTGTACCACAAATACTCTCTCTCTCTCTCTCTCGGAATGGATTCGAGCAGCGAGGGATAGAAGAGGCAGAAGATCGCTGTCGGTGCAGGAACACGGTTGTTGCAACGGGGAGCTGCTCTTCTCCCTTCGAGGTCCAGGCGCCTTTACCCTGGAAGGAAATCCCGTTCTAGGGCCATGGACCCGCTGTGGCGCTCAGCTAGAGGCGCGTGCCTTGCCTAGATGCTCTTGGCTGTCCAGGAGCGTCCTGGATCCCGATGTCACTTCCCAACCTAGGAAAGAGAAACCGGATCTGGTTGGCAGACGAGGGAAATTCAGCCTCGGCAGCTTCCGAGAATGCTGATCGGGCCAGACCATTTCCGAAGGCCAGCTTGCTGGCTTCCTTGGGGCCGTTCCTTTTGCTTTGTTATGACATTTAAGCCAAGGGCTTCGAGTGTTTCCACGAGAGCGCAGAGCTGACCCTTTCCTCCTGCAGGCTCGCCCCAAACGATTTGTCCCTAGTTGCTTGCTCGAATGACAAGCGCGAGGGATTCAAGGGATAACACCCCACCAGAAGGTGAACGGCTAAGAAAGGCTTTTCCGAAGAGGTTTCTTCGCCTGGGCTTTTCCTTCCTAAGCGCCAACCCGCTAGGATAATCTCAAGACAAAAGGCAGCGAAATCTGTCCATAAATACTTAAAACTGGGCGCATATAAACACACCAATCGATAGGAAGGCAGCCTACACTTGTTCTATCGATGGGGACACCATCGATTTTGCCCTGCCAACCTACACTCCTCGCTATCGGGTAGGGCATTATTAGGATTTGAACTCCAGTAATTTTCATCAGAAGAAAGAAAGAAAGAAAGAAAGAAAGAAAGAAAGAAAGAAAGAAAGAAAGAAAGAAAGAAAGAAAGAAAGAAAGAAAGAAATATTCGAAGGCCATCCTTTCCACTTGGATGGATCCCCTCCATTAGGGCACAAAGGAGAGGACATGAAAACATTTTGTTGTTCACGGAAACACAAAACTCTACAGCACTAAAATAAACAAACAAATAGGGACGGGAAAGCTCGAATTATCCCCTCAATTCTGCTACAGAAATTTAATCTAGATCGAATGTCAGTCTTTCTCTCTGTGTGTGTTTCTGGTAATACTAGTGGCTCATAATAATAAAGTCAAGCGTTTGGACATATCCAAAGTTTTCTGGCCCTGGGAGTTCTCACTTCAGCAACAAAGAGAAGACAAGTTCTTTTCCGTTGTAAGACCCCTGTGCTTTTTGTTTCCTTCTTAAAAGAACGTTTAGAAACCTTCTGATTTTAAAAAAACCCTGATTTTTTTTTAAAATGGATGGAGGGAAGCGAAGCCAATCTCTTGTTTTGCACACAGCTGCAATTCGAACAGCAATGCGAAAATAAGTAATCTCCCACACACACCCTTTTTAAGGCCGGTTTACTATTGCCTCTGCTTATTAATTGTTTGGATCCGTTGATCCTTCTGTCTCCTAATAAGAGTCAGAGACATCAACTTGAAAACCATTCTGCGAAACCAGCCTCTAGCGAGCTTTCCACCTCCTTGCAAGTTGCAAGACCCTGGCATTCCCTCATCCACAAAAACTGACCCGAGGAGGGAAATAAACGTAGAACATTTCAAGAATAATTCTGAGTCTGCCGCCAAACACCAAAATGCAAACCAAGAGGCCCCCGCCCCAAGTGTTGGGTTCCTTCCTTCTTCGTGCCTGCCAATTCCCTTTTAAGGGGTCAGTTTCTCTTTGCTGAGAAGCGCTAAATCAATGTTTGGGACTTTTCGGCGGAGACGGGTTCATATACTATAATGAAATTATAATATAAAGTGGTAACTATACAATTTAAAATATGGCGTTGTGTAACTGATATAATAAACATAAATCATCAAGCGCAGGAAACCGTAGAAAGATTTAATTTTGCATACACTATTCCCTTTCATCCCTTATTTTGAACCACATTCTTTGGAAGTAAAGCTTCCATTTCAGTGGCAGTTATGCCCAAGTAATAGGCACGATCCAGCCAACCCTGAGCTTTCTTGATGCAATGGAAGAGATGTACAGCTCAGTCCTAAGCATGTTTACTTAGAAGTAAATGCAACTGAGTTCAGGTAGGTGTCCATAGAATTGCCATTCAAAACAAAGTGCCTTGAAAATCGAAAAGTGCTTAACTTTGGTCGGACGGCGTTTCGTACTTCGAACTCAAACAAAATAATTTCAGTGGGGTTTACTTTCAGGTAATTCGGTTAGGGATTGCAGGCTACTAAATTATACTAAAACCACGAGGAACACAGAATCAAAAGCCATCTTGAAGTAAGCCCTGTTTAAACTCATCCAGACATTCGGTAGGATAAATAAAGGGAATAAATGAAGGGGATGTTTTTCCTCCCTCTCATCTTTGCAAAGAAATGTTGTCTGACCCATGCACTGGCAAACAGTGCAGTATAAAGTGTGTGCCTCTGTGTGTGTGTATGAGAGAGAGAGAATTGATTCTCCTGCATCATTTTGGACACTACGTTAAATCATTCCATCCTTCTTTTCTCCTTCTGCCTCCCGGTGGATGTTTCCGGATCCCTTATGCTAGCCTGACATTACTGTTACCATTCAGGCTTGCGAGGGGCCCAGAAGGTGGTGTTGGTTGCGTTTGTGTAACCTGTTCTCACCTTGTTGTCATGGAAACACATGGCAAACCTCCCACAACGCCTCTTTTTCAGGGTGAGCCACACTGAAGGCCAAGTGGTTCATTGTTGTTATTGTTGTTATTATTGTTTTATACAAAAACATCCCTCCAGATCCTAAACAGATGTATTGATATGTGTTTGCCATTCACCTTAAATCTGGAGCAAAAGAGATTAAATCCAGAAGTTCTGCAATAAATGGGTTGCGGATTGTGCTGCCAGGTTGGGCGAATCAAAGAGGGCAAACTTCCCAGCCTCCTGAAGCAGACTCTGATATGGAGAATAATTCCATTGATTTTAATATAACTCCCACAGAATTACTTCTGGAGCACATCGACTGATTCAGATTTGTTGTTTTACTGCAAGAACAGGGAAGGAATGCCTTTTAAATATCTATAGCTGCTGTTTTTTCACAATTGCAAAGACAAACGTTCAGAGATGTGAATCATGCAGTATGTAAACAGTAAAGAGATATTAAAGAGAGTCCAATTTCTGGCACCTGAAAATCGAACGTGTGTTTGTGTTTGGGAGAGAGGCTAAAAAACCAAGTTCGGGCTTCCTTGCGCTTGGCAACAGCGCCCTCGCCTTGTGGATGAAAGGACTACAGGGCCGTCTTCGTAATCTTACATCCACACTACTATGCCTTAAATTTCACAGAAGGTGCATTCCATGCATTCCTGAAGCCAGGTCCACCTCCAGTCTGTCTCCCTACACTTACAAGCTATCTCTGCCCACCAGCTGTAGTAAGCTTTGCAAGGCATAGACCGAGAAGGTGCGCAATGTCATAGCCATCTAGGAGCCTCAAACAACCCAAATTAGAGTTTCACATCTCCCCAAAAGCTTAGCGTTTCTACAGCCTACCTGCCTTAGATGTAAATGAATCAATTCATCCCCAGATTTCTGCAAATTATCGCCATTAGGTCCACCGTCTCTCTGCTACTAATTTCATTTTATATAAATTGCCTTAAGGGGTGAAAAAAGAGGTGAACTTCAGCCTCCTTCCATTTCCTGCGAGGGGAGATAAGCCTCTCAGTACTTCATTACCGTCGGCTCTGATTGCGTTCAGCTGGTGTTTTGTCTTCCCTGCGTTTGGGTAAATCAAATTGCTGTATTAACAATTAATTATTTTCTCAAGATTACAAATTGCAAGATCGAGGGATTTTTAAAAGGAAAAAAATCCACCCCGGAGCACAACATATTATTTCTCTTCCCAACCTCTTCTGCTCAAGACTAACATTTTGAAGAATTTTACATTTTAAAAATGAAAATATGCTAGCCAAGAAACTCCTTGTGTCTCTAGAAATAATTAGTCCCCCCTTCCCAAAATGCAAGTGTGGAATACTCCGAAAATCTCTGATAAAGACGTTCGCAAAATATTGCTTTTAAAAAGAAAGGTTAGGAACGGATTCAAAGTTAAGCGCCGGATTGACTCTCTCTCTATCCCGATCCACAACAAAATTAAGCCACATTACTTGGGTGTAGGTTGAGTGGGATCTCAGGCCTAGGGCCAAATGTCCTTCCAAGTTAGCAAGCTTAGGAATTCAACCTGAGGTATCTATTCAGAACAGACCTCTATTCAAAAGTAAGTTTGACAGTGAAACTTATTTATGGATACGCGTACTTACGGCCAAAGCCTCATTCAGAAATATGCTTCATTAAACTAACAGGATATCCTTTAAAATTAAATAGTTAATACGATTCACCCAAACTGAAGCGCTTTCAAGTCCCACTGATTGTAATGGAGGAAATTTAGCAAGTCCTTAACATTATCCCGCAGAATCAATGGGACTTTGAAATGTGTCAGCGGGGTTGTTTTTTGCTTATGTTTCAAATCGAGGACCGTTTTTCACCGAGAGACTTTCCAGCAACTGTGTCGAACCCTTGCAGAAATGCAGCCTAAAATTGCAAAGCAGACACACTTGCCACGGATTTCTCTGATCGGAAAAGAGTCCACTTTTCCGGACAGTAATACTAGCATACACCGAGCAGAATCCCTTGGACCTGACAGAGAGACTTGGAATGTGGGCAGAACCCACTGAGGAACTGTTCCGGGCAAGGCGGGTTGAAATCGCACTTTTCCGGGAGTGGGGTGGATGGGGGGTGGGTGAGGAGGAAGTGTACTACTTTCCTCTTGAAAAGCAGAAGCCTGCGCCTATGTATTCTTGTACACACACGTCTGTAATAGGCACGCACAATTGTCACTTGCACACAAATACCCACTCCACTTCCGCTGAAAAATTATGTCCAACTGTTCTGCGGAAGAATTCAACATGCACATCGATGCCGTCGACACCTTAAAAACGCTTGACTTTTTCTGGTTTAGATGCAGGCCTGTTTGGGTAAAGCACTTTTCTTATTTTAAAGGGTGAGACCCCAACGTATTCTCAGATCTAACACTGGGGAACCACAAGATCACGCAAAAACGAAAGGAAGCAAGCAAGCAAGCTCTCCAGGAATAATAAAGAGAAGCGTGTGAGAAATTGGGGGCAGGAAAGGGCCCGGCGACCGAGCGCGCACTCACCGGCTGGAAGGGGCGGCAGCAGTAAAGCGACGAGGCTGGTCGGCTTCTTTTGGCTGCTTCGGCGCTCTCCGCTGCAGGTCCTTCTTCCCACCCGCTTCAAAAGACAAACGACAGATTTTAGCCGGGTGACTCTCGAGGTTTTCCCTTACCTTGACTGCCTAGTCTAACCTTTGCCAATCGCGCCCGGGGTCGCTTCTTCTGGGCAGCTGCTCAACGGCTCTGTAAACGGGACAGAACAGGGACTTATATCTGAGTGGGGGTGGGGATGATAATAATAATAATAATAATAATAATAATAATAATAATAA
>NW_015168096.1:305452-310312 GCF_001447785.1 Gekko japonicus
TGCCGCCGCCGCCGCTGCTGCCGGGAGGCCTGCGGGGGTCTTGGGGCCGGTTCCCCTCCCGGAGGGTCCCATCCGTCCGCTGCGCCGCCGCCGAGGGCAGGCTCTCCGCCGAGGTCGGGCATTGCAGGAACTCCGCTCTCTGGGCACGGTCCCCCAGAGCCAGCCAAAAGAGCCGCCGCCGCCGCCGCCAGCCCCGCCAGGCCTAATGAGCTTCACCTCGTGCTAACCCAGAGCGCCTCCCGCCGCCACTGCCCCGGCCCGGCCGAGCCGCCCTCGAGGCCTCCTCCCGAGCAAGCCCGGGCGAGTGCTGCCCCTCGGATTGGGTCTACCGCCCCCCCCCCGCAGGCCAAACAAGCAAAGGCCTCCCGAAGGCAAGGAGGCGAGCGGAGGCGGCTACTGGCCAGCAGCTCCTGTAGAAATATGCAGCGCGGGGGGGGGGGGGGGCTCAATTCATATGCAAATCGGTCCGCGGAGAAGGCCGTTCGTTCAAAGGGAAGAGAGAAGGTCCGAGATGTTCCAGCCCTGGTCCCATTACAGGACTCCGAGGACGCGCTCGGAAATGCGGGCCTTTGTCCCAGACTCCCCCGGGGATGAGGTTCTGGAGTGACTTCCGAGGCAAGTGGAAGCGGAGAAAGAAACGGCTTCAAGTTTCCGAGGCCAAAGAAGGAAACGTGAGGAGGGGGAGAAAGGAGGGCGGCGAAGGGCATCTGAAAGCCAATTGCCACTCAGCGCCAGAGACCCCGGGCCAGGGCGGCCCGGCGGAGGCAGGGGTTGCATTTTGGTTTGTTTTAAGTGGACGTCCGAGAGACCAGTCAGTCGAGGCAGACGGAAGCCTGCCGTCCACCCCAGGACAAGCGCGGCTGGCTTTCCAGGGTCCCTCTGCCGGCACCTTTCTAGGCCAGATCCGGGGCCCGCCGCCCTTGCAGCCAGGCTGGAAACGCCTGGGTCGTGCGAGGGAAGGAGGCCTACAGCAGGCCTGGGAAACCCTCGGGCGCATTCCGTGTTCAACGTCTCCTTCCTCGGCTACCTTTTTTTTTTGCTTTTTTGCTTTACATTAGGAAATAATTTCGGACGCTTCAAGAAGGCCACACAGTCCGCCCCAATCCACCCGAACCAAACAAAGCCAAGCCGAAATATCTGGGGCGGGTGGAAAGGAGGTTTCCAAGCCTTCACAGTCCAGGTCCCCCTCTTGTATAAGAAAGCATAATACAAACTCATCTACAGCACATTTACCTTAATTGATTAATTTCGTAGTTATTGTATGTTTATGGCGGTGGTGTTGGGGTGACACCGTTTAAAAAATAAATATTTGCCTTCAGGACCTCACCCATGAAAACTTTTCGGGAAACCAAACTAATATGGAATCGAATGCGGATGCTGGAGCAGCGCCTTTTGTCTCAGTTTCTGTGGTGGAGATGGGTCCCCACCAGACATCTAGAAGGGACAAATGGTCGGAGGGGGGGTCCCACAAAGGAGGTGTTCTGGGAAGGAACAGGGCCGTCAAATGTATGTTGTCCTGGTTTTGGAAAGAAAACAAGTAACAATAAAAGGTGACTCCAAAATAAAACTGAACGACTGGAGAGGAGCTCGATCAGCTCTTTAGCTCGAGATCTTCCTTTCCGATTTATAGGCCGCCTTCTCTGCCCTGGCTAGGCCGCCTGAAGCGGGGTACAAGCCTAAGGGCGGCAGCAGCAGCGACCCCAGCAGCTCCAGCCCTGCGCCCACCCCCTCTCTTCCTCTCCCCTCCCCCGCCACCTGAGCGGCTTGGACCAGCGGAAGCAACCCCCCAACGCCTGGCTGTCCCCTGCAAGGCCCCGCAAGGCCCGTCGAAGGAACCCGACCGTCCCGTCCCCACCTGGCTGCTCAGCCCCGGGGTCTCCACCCAGCTTCCCGAACCCGTGCTTAGTACCCCAGGCCTTCGAGTAGGCTTGCAGTGACTGGGTCGCGCTTCCCCCTCTTCTACGCACCCACCCTGCAACCAGTGAGCAGGCAGGCACTCAGACCAGAGCTGGGATTTCTCCCCCCCCCCCCCCCGTCTGCCACTGCCACAGGGCCCGCGGGTCTCAGCCAGGCGGCCGGATTCCCCACAAGATGCGACCCGTGGCAAGTGTTAAATAATGCATCAACCCCTGTCAGCTGCGCCACCAGACGCCTCTCCTCCCCGGCTCCGCACTGGCAAATGTCACTGAACGGGGAGTCCAGGCTGGAAACCAGCACAGATTTATTTATTTATTTATTTATTTATTTATTTATTTATTTGGTGCTTGGTTTCCGGAAGTCTTCAAGATTAACCTGTCTGTAGGACAACCGCCCCTTGCACCCCAGTCATTTTTTTGCAGGACTGCACCTCCCACCCCCTTCTCTTTAAAATAAACTCAATTTTTAATGGTGGGCTAGCAATTCTGCATGCTCTGGCTTTTCAAGAAGCTGGGAAAGGCCCTGAAGGTTTCCGCTGCTTCCAAGTCACCTTTGCTTGAATTTCGCGGCAAACTAAGGAAGTCCCTTCACCTTTGCCTCCTCCCCCCACCTCCATTTTCTCTTTTAACCTTTCAAGCCCCCTTTCCTTTCGTTGGATTTCCAGAATATCTGCCTTTCCCCCACCTCTTCCTTGTCTCCCACTGATATCAACACTGTCACATCTGCTCCTCTCAGTCGCCTCGACTCTCTCTCTCTCCCCCCCTCTCTTTTGGAGCTCTCCTCTTTAAAGTGCTGGCCGATAACATCTCCAGGAAAAGAGATTCTTTTTCCTTCCCCCCATTGTGAGAAAGAGCCGGCTTATTGCATTATTGCCGAACACTTGGGAGACTACACCATTGTAACAAATGAACAACTTGTCCTCCACGGACTCGCTGCGGGATCCAATTAGCTAGGAAACTCTCGGCGCAGGTTTGCCAACGATTTGCAAGAATTGCTCTCCTTCTTCCCCGAAATTCTTCCCAGAACCGATTTTTCCTCTCTTTCTCACCCCCCCCACTTCAGACACCAACCTCTCTTTTCCTAAACAAAACAAAACAAAAACCAAGAGGATCGAGCGGCCAGCAACCGAAAGCTAAACCGACAACTGGGGATTCAGTTAAAAGGCTCTTGAGAACAGGATATTAAAAAAAAAATCAACAGGGTTCATTGCAGCTGCAAGCACTTTGAAAAAGGTGAAACTCTGGCACAGTTCATGATATCACTGCAGTACTTCCCCCCCACACACACACAACACAACAAAACCCTGAGTGTTTTTTTTAATGGACGGAGATAGGCCAACAAGGGGGGGGGGCTCATTGCAAATAGAGATACTTTGACAACGACGATGTTTGCAGCATTAAAAGTCACTGTGCCTTTAAACGCACTCACGAAGTAAGGGAAGTAAGGAGCTGTGTTTATGTACATACATAACATCGGCACTTACACATTCACATGCATATAGGGCTACGGGGAGGGGTCCGATTTGAAGTCTGCCCGTTTGCCTAGCTAGCTGCTTGTTCCTCAGATAACTGTCACTTAACAGTCCGCTCCTAAAAAACTTCCTGGAGAAATGGGCCCTGGCTTCCTCGCGAGTATATTCAAGATAGCAGCACGTCCTATTGAAACCCATGTGGTTGAGAAAGAAATGGGAGGGGGGGGAGATTGATTTCCACAGAGAGAAGCCAGGAAGGCCGGCCAGCATGCATTGAAGTGGTGGTGGTGGGGACACCCACACAACTAAACCTTTCTAAGAAGCCGGTTTAAGACACAAATGCTAAAGAGGAAGAATTCCCCTCCTGGTTAGGTCGGCTATGCACGGCTTAAGGCAACCTGTGCAAAATCTTGAATTTAACTAGCATAACTGTCGACTGTGAGTTGGATCCTTCCTTTTAAAATTTAAGAATCAGATTAACAGGTATTCTGGCCAAGGAAGGAGCAGTTCTAAAAACACGAGGGCCTACGGGTCCCTCCATCTTAAATATTACTACTCCTCGATACAAAGAGACAAAAGAACTATTGAGTATATATGAATTTAGCCTATTTTTTTATTTCTGTGTGTTCATAGTAAACATTTTTTTTGTAAGTGACAAACACGGGCATATGACCACAGTATCACAATCAAGATTTTTTTTAAAAGACGACATTAACAATCACTCAAATTTATGCGGCATTTGCGCAACACAGGTTACATATTTGCAAGGTTTACCTATAAGTACAATAGGTATTAACATTTCACTACATTTAAAAAAAAATAAAGGTGACCTGTTAGTGACCACATACATCAAAATATACACAACACAAACTGAAGGCAATTCATGATTTATTTATTTATTTTGTCCCCTCGGATTCATTGGAATGGGCAGTGCTGCAAAAAACTGAAAATGTTAGCGCTCTGTCTTGTTCGATTTCATTATTATTATTTTTTTAAAAAAAACAAAAAACAAAAATAAACCCCAAAACAAACATTTCGTACACCGAGTGCATTTTCTAAAACCCAATCTTTGGTCTAAAAAGTAAACAAAGGCGGGGGTGGGGGCGGGGGTGGGGAGAGATCGGCTCTTCCCAAAAGTGGAGGACAAAAGAATCCGGGTCAGAACTGTATTTTCTCGGGCTACTTTTGCCGAATCGCTCTGCTTCAACACAAATGACAGGCTTGCATGGCATTGATCAATTTAGTCTTTTTATTTTATTTTAATTGTCATGGTCTGCATCCACCAACATATCCATGATAACTTATAATACTGCAAACATGGAAAATCTGGCGGCCCTGGAGTAAGAGCAACGCGTCATTGTCGGAAAAAAGCAGTCACTAGTTTAAGATACACCTCCTACTAGAGAATTTTTTCCCTTTCTCCCTTCCCAACTGCTTCGTCTACCATGTATTCTCCCCTCTCCCCCCCCCCC
>NW_015168096.1:310323-320453 GCF_001447785.1 Gekko japonicus
ATTTGCACATAACTGACTCGCCTCGCTTGGTTGGAATCATAAACAACCCTAAAGACTGAACAAACGTACAGAAAAATGGGGGTCGAGGGGTGGGTAACTTAATAAAAAATACCTGGACTTTATTTTTTCCTGGGTGAGTTTTTTTTCTCCTGTTTTGTTCTTTTATACTCTCTTGCTCACTCTCTCTCGCGCGCTCTCTCTCGCTCTCGCTCTCGCTCGCTCCTTTCTCATTTACAATGCAAAGGTGTGTAAAATGTTCACTTACAGTCTCGACTCCCCGGGAGGTTAATGTATTAACGGGTTGGAGGAAGAGCCCTGATTTTGATGCGTGAAATAATCAGACAGTCCTCCCGACAGTCCCGTGGTAAAACTGGGCAAGGAAGGTCTCAAGGACTCGCACGGGAGCGTGGAGGGCGCCTGCGGCGAGGTGGAGGCCGAGGCAGCGCGGGCCGTCATCGAAGTGCTGCTCTGCGAGGTCATGGACGGGTGGGGGACGTGGGGGAAAAAGTAACTGGTCTGCCCGGCCGCCAGCAGGTTGACGGAGCAGGGGTTGAGGGAGTAGGTGCCGGAGCAGGGCACGGACAGGCCGCAGGGCACCGAGGCGGCCAGGGCGGCGGCGGTGAGGTGGTGGGTGGCGTAGGGGATCTCGCCGTTGACCAGTCTGTCCACGCTGAGGCCGTTGGAGGTGGAGAAGGAGTGGTTGTTGCCCAGGGAGTTCTGCGTCAGGACCGAGCTGTAGGGCATGGGGTGGCTGGGGTACGCCGAGGTGGTCCCGTTGTAGCTCAGCGTGCTGCTGGCCCGCGGGTGGTGGAGGGAGAGGAAGGGGGACATGGGCCAGTACAGGGAGCCCGCCCGGTCCATGAAGGTCAGGCCGGTGGAGGTGAGGCGAGCGCCCCGCTTGAAGGCCAGTTTGGCCCGCGAGGTGGTGGAGCGCCGCCGCAGCTTGCCCGTGGTGCCGCCGATGAAGACGTCGTCGCTGGACGGGTCGAGCATCCAGTAGTTGCCCTTGCCCGGGTCGTCGTAGTGGCGGGGCACCTTGACGAAGCACTTATTGAGCGAGAGGTTGTGGCGGATGGAGTTCTGCCAGCCCTGCTTGTTCTCCCGGTAGTAGGGGAAGTTCTTCATGATGAACTCGTAGATGCCGTTGAGGGTCAGGCGTTTCTCCGGGCTCTGTCGGATGGCCATCATGATCAGCGCGTTGTAGCTGAAGGGCGGCTTCTCGTACTTGCCGTTCTTCTTCTCGCCCTCCTTGCCCCCGCCGTCGCCCCCGCCGCCGCCCTCCTTGGCCCCCTCCGACCCCCCCTTCTTCTCCTCCGACGGGCCCTTCTCTTTGTCGTCCAGGTCGGCCGCCGAGCCGGGCTCCCCTTTGCCGCCCAAGAGGTCCCCCTTGGCCACCTCCAGAGGACCGGACGCGGCGGCTGCCCCAGACGCCGCCGAGCCGGCCACTCCGACCCCAACGCCGACCCCCACCCCCGGGGGCTGCAGCAGGAGCGGGTTCTTCTCCTCGTCGTCGTCCTCCTCGGCCGGGGCGGCTCGCTGGGGCTGCTGCTGCTGCTGGGGAGGGTGGTGGTGGTGGTGGTGGTGATGGTGGTGGTGGTGGTGCGGGTGGTGGTTGTTGTGGTGGTGGCTGTGGTTGTTGTCGCTCTGGACGGCTTCGGGCACCAGGCTGTTGATGCTGAATGACGACTTGGGCAGCATTTTCACTTCCTTCCTATCGCCCATGTCCAACATCACAGTCGCGGCCGGGAGGAGGGCAGGGAGGCGCTGCAGGGTCCGTCACGGAGGCAGGCGGCAGGGGCGCAGCGACGGGAGCAGCAGCAGCAGCAGCCGGGCACTTGCACCACAAGCTCCAGAGCCTGGCAAGGCATGTAGCAAGGACAGGAGCCGCCGGGCACGGAAGGGAAAAGACCAGAGGCGCCCAGCGAGGCAGCGCAAGCCAATGCCCCGGGAGGGGTGGGGGACCAAAACCTCCCCCCTCCGGAGAAGAGGGGGAGAAGGAGCTTCTCAAAGGGGAGGAAAAGCGGAGGCCCCCCAAGGCCGAGTCTCGCTGTCCAAAACTACTTCATGGCGGTGCCTGGAGCCCCCCTATTCCACCCGAGCCAGGGAGGGGGGGGGATGCAGCAGCCGGGGCTGTGGATCGGAGCAGCGGAGACGGCTTGGGCGACAATTAATTTCAGAGCTACAGACACACACTAGGGCTGTAAAAAAATTTTTGGTTTAACCTTTCCCACCGGTCGTCCAATCAGAGCCCTCGGCGTGCAGGAACGTCTCCCCCTCCGCCGTCCAATCAGAGCACCGCCTTCTCCTCCTCTTCCCCTCGCGCTTTCCATTGCCTCCTTCCTTTCCCCCTGCCCAGCTCTACCGGGGCGCAGAGATACCAAAGTGGCCGGGCGCATCACCGCGGCAGGTTACCTTGTCTCCAGCCTGCCTTTACCCTCCCCCTTCCCAGTGCCCCAGACCCTCCCAGCCTCACACTCAGTGCTGTGGCATCCCTACGGGCGACCTCCCTCTCCCTGCCCTGAGCCCAGAGGGGCTCCCCTTTCCTGGCGCCCTTGTTTGTTGGTTTAGCTTTCCTGTTGGGAGGAGAGAAGGAGGGAGGGAGGGAGGGGAGAGGAAATGGTGGCAGAGGGAAAGGAAGGGAAGGCGCACTACTTTGCGGAACCAACCGTGCTGTCTCGGGGAGGGAGGCTGCCGTTCCCTAGGCCTCTGGCACCGGCTTCCTTGGCTAGCCTGGCCTTTAAGGGACAGGGCAGCAAGGGGGAGAGGAGGGGAGGAGAAGAGAAGAGGGGATCCGTCGGATGGGAGTTCCTCTTCTTGCTGGCTATTTTTAATACCGGAAGAGGGGGGGGAGATAGTTAATTTAGGGCGCCGCCGGCCCTTTGCTCCTGGGAGACGAACTCTGGATGGACAGCCCGAGGAACAGAAGCCACCTACCGGCGACCTCCAAGCGGTTCGGGTCCATTTCGACACTGGCCGGCGAGTGGGCCTTTTCTGTGCTTTCAGTCCCCGCAAGGAGGGGGTTAAAAAGACCCCACCCTAAATAAATAAATAAGCGCCAGGTAACCGATCTTCTTCCTTCGCTTCGTTAACCCCTTCCTCCCCTTTAACCCCTTCGACCCGCGCCTGCAGTCGCCCAGGCCGATGCTGAGGCCGGGGCCGCGCTTGGGAGCTGAAGCCGCCGCGTCCCCAGGGCCGGCGTTCTGGCTGGCGGCCTCCCTCGAAGTGGGCTCCTTGCCAAGTCCCAGTTTTATGGGCTGTTCGGAAATTGACTGGGGCTTCTGTCTCCCGGGGAAATTAAGTCCTACGCAGGTGCATCCTAGGCATGTTTACTCGGAAGTAGGACACACTTGGCACACTGTGACTGGCTTCCAGATAAATGTACATAGCATTCCGGTTTTAAGATGTTTTTTTGAATACCAAATATGAACGTGGGCAGGGCTCCTTTTAAAATTATTCTCATTACCTCCCAGCTACACACAGAAAATGTGCAGTTTATCTCTCTGTCTGTCTGTCTATCATCCACGCGTCCATCCATCCCTATGTAAAAATATATAACTTATTATTTGCATGTTTTTGAGATTCCATCTTAGTTACCCTTTGTATTCGGATTTTGCTGTGATTTTTCTTGATGGGGCTGGGGGGGGGGGCGAAGAAAAATCTAGGCGTCGGTGGGGCAATGGAACTCTTGTAGCGCTCATTCGCCCTCATGATGTTCTTTAAGTTCTTCTTCCTTTTCGCCTTTTCTTGGAAGGGGACAGGGAGTCCGGTGGTCATCGCCATCGGGCCTGAAATAAGCAGCTTTTAAAAAAACAACTGGAAAGAGCCGGCCAAAAAGCAGAGAGCAAAACCTCAGTGGTGATAGAGGGGGGTGGGAGGAAGAAATCTCTGGCTTGAACTTAAACCCTTTCGTATTTAGGCCGGCCGCCACACGCCCCTGATGACTTCGATGGCCCTGAGACTGTGTGTAGCACAATTATGAGGACGCCGGGGAAATGCCGGGGAAACCATGAGGAGAGGTCCCTTGTAATGGGGAGCTGAATTTGCTCCAAAGAAAAATTTCAGTCCCAACTTTAAGGGCGACAGAGTTCTAGTGAGAAGTGTGGTGGGGGAGGAGGGGAGGGAGGGGAAGAGGAAGAACAACTGCCATCGGGGGCTGCCATGAAGTCTATGGATTGGCTTAACCTCGAATGACCTTGCCTGGATGGGACTTATTTATGCTGTTTTGCAACAGGTCTCTCGGGGGTGGGGGAGCCGGAAAGGAGGATCATAAGTGACAACATTCCCCCCCCCCCCAGTAAGAAATCTAGGGTTAGTCTTTTCGGTGTGTGCTTTTTGAATGTTCTGTGATTTGAGGAATAAAGATGATCCCCACCACTGCAACCAAAGTGCAGGAATTCTGCAAGGTATTGTTGTTGGGCTCTGTGTAAACAGAAGGAACCACAGCAACAATAGCGACGACCATCATAATATGCATCACGACTGAGATTCGTTGTTAGCTGGCCCGCTTGGCTTTCTTATTCGTTTTCTCCTGAATTGCTTTTTCTTCGGGGAAATCGGATTCTGGAGAAAGGACAGGTTAGGTAAACATTTACTGATGTGGAGCAACTATCCTATATGTACTCTGATATGCAGGAAGGAAAGTGTTGATTAACACAGAAGGGGGAAAAAAGCGAAATTAGCTGATTGCATGCTCATAAGTGCAAGCTGTCATTGAACTGCTTTTAAAATAGACACAGCTGGGTGTTTGTGTTGCAAAAATTCTTGTGTTTTTGCTAATACTGAAATAAGCATGATTTTGTATACCAAACATTTTCGGATCATTAAAATTTGTAATCTGCGCTGGTTGTGAAACACAAAGAGAAGCAACCGATTCCTTTGGCTGTCGAATTTGCTGATATGATATTAACTCAATCAGGTCTTGACAATCGGGGCCATTGTGCCTTATCAAATCTCTTTGATCCATTTAATACACAAAGTGCCCGACGTGGATATTGTTTGTTAACATGGAGCTCTGCCTCAAACCCCCCCCCCCCCCAATCTCTGCTCTACAATCGAACCGAAAGGGAAAGGTTGTGTATTGTCACGTTGACATCGCCTGTTGAAATCTGAATGCTCAGAAGTGTTCCTTAGGCCAGAACGGCCTTCAGAGTGTCTTGTTGGTGGATCCACCAGGAAAACAAAACGTGGGGTGGAGGGAAACACACACCTAAAATAAATTTAAAAAACTACTACATCAGCAAATTCCCTCCCCAAATGTTTCCTTGATTAACGCTTGGAAAACATGTTAAATGTAAGGGGATCTCAGACTTTTCCTCCTCCACCACCCCCAATCAGGAAACGTTTCTTGAAATAGGTGATTCTCAGCCCATTTGAACCCAAGACTTGAAAGAGGATGAGTACTGTCCTCTGGAGGAAAGCTGGTGGGACGAAATCGCCTAACTGGACTGGGAACCGGCGCTCAGTACCGTGCAAATACCCCCTGGGGGCGTCACGTAGGATAGGAGGGAAAGGAAATCGCATCCGGCTCAATGCAAGGTTCCTTTCCTCCACATTCACTCCTGGGTGGCCATCGCACGCACGCACAAATCCCAACCTCGCGTCTTTTACGCCAAAGCTCACTTAAAAATAATTTTAAAAACAAGCCTGCACCCACAAACAAATGGGAAAGTCCTACGTCATTTGCGGAGAGTGTATAAATCCTGACTGTCGATCATTCCCTCGCTGCTGAGTCACCTTCACGGATACGGAGCAGACACCACCACCACCCCCAGTCAATGTAGCTGAATCGAAAAGTAGAGAACTTTACTCCTGCGTTTCCCCGCTGGACTAGAAGTATGTTAGAGGATAACGAATAATAATAATCATTTGGGACTGATCCAGCCAAAGTTAAGAACCTGTCCCATTGACGTCAACGGAAGTCAAGGGCCTGGCTCAAATCTTTCCCGAAGTTGCGAACTTTTTTTTTGGAGGGGGGGGTTGTCCCTTGTTATAGAATTATTTCCAAATGGCTCATAAATCAGACAAAGGAATGGTTTCACCTGCGGCCAGTGTTTCAGTCCTATACCTAACAAGACCTTTCTGGTTTTTCCCGAGTCCGGAGAGTTTGGTCCAAGATGTTTGGGGTATTCAGGCCGATGAGTTACAGACGAGGCCTTGGGAAGACGAAATGGGTTGCGCTAGAATCGCTGGCATCGGTAGCTTGTTTGTCTAGGGAAGAAAAGTTTCCCTAAAGCTGGGGAAATCGTACTGGAGCTGGCGATGAGCCTGAAGTGGGCAATCCTGGCAGGGAAGGGGTCGCTTCTCAACCTTTTGGGGACCCAGATCTGTCCGCAATTGCCTTGGAGCACCTGCTAAATGGATGGGGCCGCTTCTCTCGGTGACTGGGGGGGGGGAGTAAGTAAAGCTCCTCAGTTGCCTGCTGCAGAGACAAAGGGGAGGCAGGGCAGGCACGGCGTCATGGACTCTGCACACATCTTTGGGGGCGGCTAAAGCCTTTCCCGGCTAGTTAGTAAACAGAACACAAAATCGACACCCCCCCCCCCATCATCCGATTCCTAACCTGGCCGGACTCGGGTACTCGGAGGGCCTGTGCTATTTCCGACATCTGCGCGCAAACTTCTTTCTCTTGAGGCCTACAAGAGCGGTGGAGACCTTACAAGAGGGACTTCGAAGGCCAGCCCAGAGAACCACGGAGAGCTTCTTCAGCCAAAACTGAAGGCACTTCCTGGCCTGCGCTTGCAGGGCCCGGGAAGCTTCCCTGCAAAGAGCCCGCGGGCTTGAGAATCACAGAGCCTGGCACGCACACACACCCCGTCCTGCGAGCTGGCACCACGGGGAGACCCGTACTTCGCTCCTCTCGGGCTTGCTTTCCTCCTAAGGGCGAATGACTGGCGGGAAATGCTGACTCCTTGGGCCATAGAGAGCGACTTGGGTTGTGTGAGCATGAGGGGGGGGAGAGAGGGGGAGAGGAAGGAAGGAAGGAAGGAAGGAAGGAAGGAAGGAAGGAAGGAAGGAAGGAAGGAAGGAAGGAAGGAAGGAAGGAAGGAAGGAAAGCCCGAAACGGACAGGCAGATCCGCAGATGGGCAAGGAGACGTCCTCTCGATCTGCCTCTCTACTCCCGTCTCCATCTCGGCTGGCAAGGAGGTCTCCTCTCCCTCTCGCCAACTCGGGTACCTTCCATAACAGCTGGTAAGGGAGCTAACATTTAGCGATGGGAAGTTTCCCTCTTTAGCGTGCTGCAGCCTTCTTCTGGGGGTTTTGGTTACAGGTTCTACGATTAGGTTTGCGAGAACAGTAGTGAACTAAACTTCCCAGTAAGAGGTCTTCACACCAGGGAAGTGTTACTTTGCCTCAGCAGCCCTGCCTCGTCACTCATTAGGAAGCCGCAGGTTGTCAGCGGCTTCTCCCTCTTTGGCGCGCACACGGGTGCGCGCGTTCACACGCGCAAGCCCCAGCACAGCAACTAAATTAAGAAGCAGATGATTAAGAGACAAGCGTCTACGGGGCCTGTCATTTCAGCATCCTTCCATCATAACATTGTGGCACAGCGAAATTTGCTTGAAACCCTTGGAAAGAACAAATCGATGGAAGCCTAGGCTCCGAGAGTGAGAGAGAGGAAAAGAGGAAGAGAGAAAGTGAAGGAAGGGGGGGGAGAGGGAGAGAGAGAGAGACTCTGGGAAGTGCTTGCTGTGGATTTTCTTCTGCAGAGGAGGGACCGGAGACGCTGGCCAGCTCCCAGAGACCGCCCGAGACTTCTTGGAAACTCTTCTCTCGGTTCTCTTCAAGCAGGTACGTGGGCACTGGGGGAAGAAAAGACACGATTCAGTGCATTCCAAATGGATCCGCTTGGTGGGGAGGGGGGGGGGGAGAGAAACCATCAGGCAGAATTCTCTCCAGCAGGCTTCGGGGGGACTCCCCCTAATGCTCGCGCTGTCTGGAACACGAAGTTCCCACCGGATGACTAATGCTTATTGGCACGGCGACGGAGAGAGAGGAGGAGGAGGCGGAGGAGGCGGCGGCACGTGTGGTGTCCAGGATCTCGTAAAGCGGCACTCTTTCGGGGCAAATATTTGAAAGAACCAAGCCAAGCTCATGCCTCCGTGGTATTCTTTTTCCCCCGGCCACTCGTTTTATTGGCTGCCCCCGCGCCGCCCGCCGTCCCCTTCCAGCTCTTACAGGGTTAAGTGCTCCGGCGCAGTTTGCAGCGGAGATGCCTTGGTCCAGGAGACGAGGAGGGGCTCTTTGCCAAAAAAGGGGGGGGAAGGAGAGGAGAGGTCCTCCGTCGTAGAAGGGCCAGCCGAGGAAGGCGGTGGTCTCCCCCCCCCCCTTCCGCCCGGCGGCCAGGTGCTCAGCTCTGCTCGAGTTCTAGGGAGCTCCTCTAACTCCGAAGGGAAGGCGCCGGGCGTTGTAGCCTCGGCTGGAGAGGAGCGGCCGAGGGGGGCAGCGTGCTGGTTCCTCCAAAGACACCAAAGCAGCCTCGCAAGCTTTCCGGTTGCAAAGCTCTCCGAGAGAGGGGAGGGGGAGACGAGAAAGGGAGAGGCGCGCTCGCCTCCAGGAATCCACCGTCAGTCAAGGGGACCCCACCTCCCCTCGGTTCCCCGGGGACTTGCTTTCCCCTAGCCTGCTTCGTTCGGAGGGTGAACGCTGCAGGGAAATGCGGGGGAGCAGAATCTGGGTAGAGAAGGGCTAGGGTGTTGGTTGGGGGGGGGGCGTGAAAAATAGAGGGGGGAGGGGGGAGGCCGCGGGCATCATCTTGACCTCGAACTTTTCCCGCGGAAGGCGTCCTCCGAGGGCATGCCAGAAACGCCGCATCATTGTAAGGACCCGCAGGCTCTTGCATCCAAAGAGCTGCCTAAGGGGTGAGCAATCTAAGAATAACATCAAGCACCCCAGCATTTACAGCGTCAGGCGCATTGACGCTGAAGGGGGGGGGGCATTGATGCCAAAAGATTCCCCCTCTGGGCGCAAGGTTAGAGGCAGACAACACAGCAGGAACTAAGCGTGCCCGGCTCTCAGGTCCGGGCCCTGCAAGCAAAGAAGCGCTCTGATCAATCTAAACAAGGGGAAAGGGAGGGAGATTTGTGTATACACACGGAGAGCATGCACTTGTGTTCTGTTTTAACAAGACCTGATCGTTATGTTTCCAAGTGTTTCCTGGACCTTAACAATACGTTTGTATTGTGGGTGATGGTTGTGACCGGTGAACAGCAGCTGCCCAGGGCAGTTTCTGGGGTGCAATATCCTGCCTCAGGACAGATGCTGGAATGAGGCGGCAAGATTTCCATTTGTCTTTATCTTACTATGTAGCAGCAAATTGTAAAAACAAACACAAAATGCAGACCTGTATATTGTCTGCGCATCTTGCAAAGGGAATCCCCCCTCCCCAGACACCCGCAGGGCCTCCGAGCGTGTAGAACGAAAGGTTTGCAGGTATTCTCTACCCACAAGAAGCACTTCGAAGTTCCGTGTGTTGTATACCCGTCCTACATTTCCTAACAGCGTTTGACTCCTGCACCGGGGGGGGGGGGAGATGCGCCCTTCTTCCCTCGGAGCAGGCCTTGCTAGCGCTCGAGGCTTTGCCGGCAGCTGTAAGTCAGAACCGAGAACTTCTGAAAGCTGCCTCCAAATCGCGCGTGATCTCGGTGTAGCTGCCACAAGACAGTACACTCAGTCAGTGAGGAGGCTCCTGGCTTGACGAGAGGGGGGAGTTTTCAAAGTGTTCATGGAGACCTCCTGAGGCGCGCAAAACAGCCGGATGCGAACAGTAGACGCCGGCTGACAATAGCCTCAAAGAGCAGGGAAAGGGAAGAGGCGCTTCTCAGGGCGCAGATCCACGTCGCTCATGGCGCGCCCTCCCCCCAGGTTTCCCTGTTGGCGGAGTGAGGTGTTGTTGCAGCGGGGCAGGCAGGGGAAGGTGCTCAGCTTAGGCGCGGTGGGGCGAAGATCGGCCACCAGCAGGGAGGAGCGGCTCCCTTCGGCCAGGATGGGGGCCCGCAGCGGGCGAACCACTAGACGGCCGCTCGGGGAGGAGGAGGATGCTGGCCTTTCCCTCTGGTCGGGCTCGGAAACGTGGCTCCGGATGGTAGGAGGAAGGGGTCGAGAGCGCTTGCGAAACCCCCCCCCCCGCCCG
>NW_015168096.1:320500-331237 GCF_001447785.1 Gekko japonicus
AGGGGCCTGGCTTCTCCCTCGAGCTTCTCGCGGGCCTCTAAGATACGCGGTCGGCTCTCTAGAAAATGAGGAGGGCGTCCAGGTAGGACTTTCTTCTTCATCCTCCCACAGGACTCCCACAAGGCGGGTCTCGCGGTCTGTTTTGCTGTAGAAAGCTGCAAGCAGTGAGGCAGGAATCCTTTTTTTTTTTTTTTTTTAAATCCCCGTCTGGCCAAAAGTCCCGTTGCCGCCCACCAACCCAAACGGGAGGCTTGCTCAAGTTGGCAGACCGCCCCTCCCCCCCGCCGTCTTGCCACCCATTAATTCCCATAACGGACTGAGGCCCTTCCGAGCAAATCGGCCTCGAAGAGACTGGGGAGAATCCCCGCCGAACGATCCCGAATTCTCAGGAGCCCTTTGTGTGTTTTAGATGTCTCAGGCATGCCCATTAGAGTCACAGTTGCTCTCATAACACATGCACACAGTGGAAAAACATTCTAGAGTGTTATTTTCCAAATCGCTGTACAAACAGCAACTCAGCTATTAATTTTTTTTGTAACCCGGGAAACTTAAGCAAACAAACGGATCCTCTGAGGCCGAGGTAGATCTACATATAGCTCTATACCAAATAACTATATAGATACAAGAGAAAGACGGGAAGAGATGATGGGTAGGTAGACAGACAGTGACACGTAAACAGAGGAAGACAGACACATGCGATCCTAAAGCCTGGACTGTAAGCACCATTTGTTCCGCCGGAACACACTTAGAAGTAAGGAACTAACCAAAAGTTGAGCATTTTGCTTCAGTTCAGCAGAACTCCATGGGAGAGTTACGTG
The DNA here is from genome assembly GCF_001447785.1 of Gekko japonicus. Classification (NCBI taxonomy): domain Eukaryota; kingdom Metazoa; phylum Chordata; class Lepidosauria; order Squamata; family Gekkonidae; genus Gekko; species Gekko japonicus. Next base: position 321,319 of record NW_015168096.1, read on the forward strand.
CTGAAACCATCACAGTCTTTTAGAATCGGGGCCCTAGATGTCAATGCCCATACTTTTGAGATATTTATAAAGAGAGGGAGACCGATGTCCAGGAGTCTGATTGCAACCCCATTATCCTGACTGCCCCCGATCCTCACTACAGCTACTGAGAAACAACACCCCCTTCCCAAACTAGTAGACTTGGGAGTAAAGCCTGTGTCAGAAGAAGTCTCCAAGACTTACTGATTCTGCTTTGTTAACTCTATGTTTACCAATTTATCAAGGGAGCGCCCTGAAACAGTTTGCCTGGAGGTCTGAAGCGGTTCCGGATCCAAGTTCATTCCTTAACACGACACTCTAACCAACGGTGGACCGCGATCCAAACTCTAGCCTGGTTCTGGAACGCAAATATAATTTCATTTGCATGAAACTTTTAATATCCCCCTCCCGAGATGAAATCGTCAGTTTCTTCGACTGTACAGCCAAGTGGCCAATGAACAGCTCTGTGGCAAAGCGGGGCATCGGATTTATTGCCAGTCTGGAACAAAGTCGGGCCAAAATGCCGGTCTTTTTGGCTTTTGGAGAATTCCAAACAACCACTTAGCCGGTCGCTGACACTTCTGGCAGAAAGCTTTGCCTCTGTTCCTCGAATCCATGTGAGATCCTCTAAGGGAGTAACCCCCCCCCTTCTTTTCCTCTAAGCGTGCAGCTACAGAGTAGCCGAGAGGACGTGCTGTAGCGGTTCGCTTCTCACAGCCTTCTAGAATTTTAGAACTCATGGATAAATTGTGCCTCCACTTCCAAATGTGTAAAAGAGCACAGGTAGTGACCCTTGCTATCTTAGAAGGCTTTAAAGAACAATTCGAGAAATGAAGGGAGGATGGGTCTGCCAATGGCTGAATCCTATAAGCCAAGCTGAACCTCCAGGTGCAGAGACAGTCTACCTCTGAATACCAGATGCTGAGTAACAGCGGAAGGTCTTCCTCCTCCGCTCCTGCTACCCTACTTTTAACAGGCCGGCTGCCGCTGGATGAAAAAAAACCCTTTGGCTGTTTCAACAAAGAAAGTTGTCACATTTTCCTTTCTCAACCTTCTACGAAAAAATGTAGTTTTTTAAAAAAGAAAGCTCTGAAAATATGGGGGGGGGGGAGGACACACATTTACCTCCATAGCAGTATACATTTGTGAAACTGATCTGAATTTGCAAAATGGTTGAATCTGGAGTCGGAGAGAATTGCTACCCTGCCGGCTAATTCAATCTATGGGGCATTTGTGGCAAGATCTCGCCAAAGGCGTCCACTCCGCTGCAGTGAAGGGATCTCTGCGGATCTTGCCCTCCTCCCCCGCCCCAGAAATTGACCCACAGGGGAGAAAGAGGCATCCGGCCCTTTGGTAGGGCTGCCTCCTCTGACCGGCGCCTCCAGACAGTTAAGCCGCTGCCAGTTGTGCCTGGGTAATCGAGCCCAAAAAGAACATAGGAACAGTATGCAGATAATTAGTCTAATTGCTTAGAGGAACGTAATTGGCCTTATATTTTCCTGTAGCAGTGTGTGTATACCTGGCCTCCCTTGATAACTATATATTTTTAAAAAGCCCTCAACTGCCTGTCTCGACATGTTCTCCTGTTTTGAAGAATGAGAGGAACAACAAAACCATTACAATAGTCCCCACCCCACCCCCGTCTGGTTAGTATGGAATATTTTCTGTTTGCGCCTTTTACATTTCTTTTAAAAATGGCTCCTGCACTTTTCTCTGGGATTTCGAAAACCTAATCTGGAAAGAGGGTGGTTCTTTTTTTAAAAATGTCTTCCTCCCCCTTCCCCTGTTGCCAAAAGGGCTGGATTCTATTTATAAATGTTAGGGAAGTGTACATTACTTGCAACCCAACAAAACAGGAACGGAGCGGCAATTTCCCAGCGAATAGGATTCGAAAATATAGATTTTTTTTTTTAAAAAAGCAGCAAAGTATAATTCAATCAAATTACAGAAAATTGCCTGAAAATCCAGAGCAGGAGCGATCCATTATGTCTGTTTTATTAGTGACAAGTACAATTACTCTAAACTAAAGAACACTGGTGAATATATAATTGGCCGTAATCATGTTAGTGTTTGAATAAAAATGACGGGAACATTTAACACTTTGACAACAAAATGTTCAGGAGGAACCGGGCGCGGGTGGGGTGGGGGAAACTTATTTATTCCAACAGTTTTCATTTGCAATCACGTGTGTGTGGGGGGGAGAGACCCAGACTTTTGCTTGGGAGCGATCGATGACTTTCCCCCAACCCTCCGCCCCGCTCCTCAACGAGGCAACCTCTGGGCGGGCGACTGGAGGGGGGAAGCGAGTCGGCGGCACCTCTGCCTGGCCCTGAAGGGCCCCACCACCCGGGAAAGGTCCCTGTCGCCCCCGCCCATCCGCTGACGGTAGCGCAGGAGCCTCGCCGCATCCCCAGGCACAGGCCGCCCCCACCACCATGATCACAATATTTGCTTCGGGAGTTGCTCGGGTTTGTTAACACTTGACGGGAGCGGCGGGGCTGACGGGAAGAAGAGGCCCCTCCCTCCCCGCGCCACGGATCGGCGGAGTTCCCCAACAGCCGCGACGGCAGCGGCAAGGAAAGGAAAGGAGACGCCGCCACTCGCGCACCACCGGCGCCCGCCCGCCCGCAGCTAGGCCGGCCCAGCGACTCCGGCCGCCCGGGGAACGGAGGACCCCGGGAGGCCCCCTCTGAAAGAAGGGCGGGAGGGGGAGAGGAGGTGAAAAGTGCGGATGGGAAGGGGGGGGGGTTGCCCACCCAGCGGTTTTGGCTTGCGTGGACCTCGCGCGGCGACACCCCACCCTGCGCTCCATCCTGGACCCTCCAGCCTTCCCTCCCCCAGGGGTCTGGCCACTTCCCCTTCGGTGGGGATGCCGAGGAGCCCGGGGCGCAGAGCAGTCCCCGCAGAACTACTGCTCACAGGGTTCATTGCTGTGGAGTCAGGGAAAGAAAACAGGCTCAGGACAGGGTGCGGGGAACACAACTCCCGGGCAGGAGTGCCAACATTCGTGGATGGCAGGAGTTTAATAGCAATAAAGCGCTCGCGACAGCCCAAGTCTAGAGAGGTCGACCCTGCTGAGAGATTCTCAGATCTTTACTTCCCTTGGCGCCCACCTGCGGAGCTCCTCGGCTTCAGTCCTGCGTCCTGGAGAGGAAAAGGGGAGAGGAGGTATTGGAACCAGACCTTGGACACAGAAACGCCGGAACGTTGAATAACAATAACAATAATAAAGAAAAGAGGTAGCTTTATACACAAGATCCAGTTCCGGGGAAGTTTCACCCTGACTCATTTAAAGTTAACACGATTCTGTAAGATTAATTTCTTTTAAAAGACGTCCTCCTATCTGATGCTGTGCCTGCAACTCGCAGTTCCGGGAATTTGAACAGAAAAGAAAAGAAAAATCTCTCTCCGAGGTTTGGTCCTGCGTCTGGCTTTCAGACCAGGAGCGTCGCTTTTAACGTGGTAGAATTATGGCTGTAGTAGCCTTTCGGGTGTCGGCGTAGAGCTCTTTGAAACTCGTTTTTACAAACACGCAGCAGAACGAGAAGTCAAGTCCTGCACCTGTTTGGAAGCGGGTAGCCAAAGTTTTCAAACTTGGTCCCAGTTACAGTTCGCCAAAGAAAGTGGCACCTTTATATGTATACACACACACATATCTATATCTGTACGCTACACAAACAAGTGTTGCAACTGACAGAGAAAACTCCTTCTTTTTACCATTGTACAGTCACAAATCATCCTTTGAAACCCGGCCGTCCCTTTTCTTCCCTGTATCGCTTCTGCCCCCCCCCTCGCCCGCCCCCCAACACACACACAACCTCCAGTTCCTCCCCCCTCCCCCTTTCCCTGTGGCTCTCATTTGAACGACCAGGTCTATAATTTCTTGCCGGCATTTTATTAAACCGCAGATGTTAGCCCTTTTCTACGTGTTCGGGCTGCTAATGCCCGGCCACTTAACACAACAAAAAATGTTCATCATTCCTGGAGCCTTTCCCAGGGCCGGCTCTCGGCTGTTTGCCTTTGCTTCCAAGGCACACTAAACGACGCTGGGAGGTAAAGATTGCAGGGAGGTGGGGGGTGGTGGTGCTTGGAATAGGAAGAAGGCAGCTCTGGATCCCTCTCTGGCCACGTGATGCCCGAGCCGCCCCTAAGCCAGTTCCTATTAGGAAGGCAGAAGACCTTGAGTAAGAATGGAGACACAGCATCTTCATCACCTTCTCAAACCTTGGCGACTTGCAGCCCCAGCCCCAAGAATTACGGGACCCTTTCTGGATTTCTTTCAATCAGATGTGGGCCTTGGGCCTCATCTTGGGTTAACTGTAATGCACGTTTCTTTGTACTGATTCATTTGTCTACACAGCAAGAGGCCCAAATTTTCTTCGAGGCTCTGGGCAATTTCGCCTGGTTTTGCTGGAGCTTGATTCCGGATACCAAACAAAATAAAAACAGAGGCCAAACCAAATAATCGTGCAATAAAATCCCCCCCCCCCCCAGTTTCATTTCAGAGGATGATTAACCTATCTATTGCAAATCGGATGTTTGTTTTCTGTAAAGGCTTGAAGGAAAACTTTTCTTGCGAAGAGGACTGGAGCGCAGGTTAAGCGGGGCTCATTTGAATTGCATCAGCGACATCTAGTGGCAAAAAACCGTACTGTCACCTTCGTGGTTTTAAAATCCCTGCTAGTTCATAGATAAGAAAATGGATCCTTCCTTCCTTCCTTCCTTCCTTCCTTCCTTCCTTCCTTCCTTCCTTCCGAGCTCTGAGTCCAAGTTCAGAGGTCCAAGTTCTTATTTCAAAGGCTTAGGACGTTTCTCATGTATACAAGGAAAGGAATTATAAACGCTGTCGCTTAGCGATGGGGTACGGTGGGCGTAATGTTTATGCACGCGCGTGTGTTCAGTGGACACAACATTCACTGAAAATGGACCCAAATCACACCTGTCCATCTGCATCCCACCACCCCTCTCAATTTACAGGAAAGCCCAAGGCAAGGGAGGAAAGAAGCAACTATCAAATTTCAAGGAGAGTAATTAAGCCGCAACGGGACCGGATTGCCTGCACACTTTCTTGCAGGGAGTTGCGTAGTGACCTTGGAGTTTGGGGGAAGGCCTTCTTGGTTCCCACCTCAAAGCTGGAGTCAACTTTAAATTAATTAACCCTGCCAGGCATCTTTCGCCTCCGGGCTGGCCTGGTGAGCTTGAGGTGGCCTGTCGATTTATGTGGATGGTGGGGGAGCGTCTAGATGGAGTCTTTCTCTTGCCCGGCTAGCCGTTTCATTCCTCACGCGGTCAGACCATTGGCAACCATCCCCTGTCTTGAGAGATTTGTTCCCCTCCAGATTTTTCTCCCCCCGCCCAGCAGAATTTTTCTTCGGGTTCTGTCCCGCCACAATACCAGAAAGGAAAGCTCCGAACCAAGCTCTCACTGGAGTCACAGTCCAGAATTCGCTTGCCCTGCAATAGCACCTTCGACATTAGGTGGCGCCATAGAGTATGGACTAAAAATTGAGCCGGTCGTCCCCTCCCCCCCGGAGAAATCCACAATCCCCCCTCCCTGTGGAATACGCGCAGGGCAACCCTAGGAATCTGCCCTCTTCCAGCAGTCCGGGGCAATCAAAGTTTGAGTCCCTTTGAGGAGGCCACGGGCACCTCGGTCTGTGATTGGAGGTCCTTGCCCTACACACCCCCAGAGACAATAAACAGGCAAAGCATAAGCTTTGATGGAGCAGAGCCCACTTTTTCAGATGCAAAGACGGGATCCTCAAGTTCACCAGATTTTAATGTCGGAACAAAATGTTCTTAACGGTCCCAAGTGCCGTTGGAGTCCTGTTTCCTAAGATTGGGGTGATGTGAATGTGGCCAGGGATATGCGGGCAGCGTCTGAGAAGCGAACGGCTCCTTTGCACACGTGTGATGATTGGTCGTCTGATGTTGCCGTTATCCCACGATGAAATGAACTAACTTTAAACGAGGCGGATGTGCTGGCACGTGAGGAGTGAGCCTTGCTTGTCAACGAAGTCCGCTGAAACCAACGGGACATGTCCCCGTCTTCAGACTCCCAGAAAAGGGTGATTAGAAGTAATGGAGGAGAGGAGACAACTGGTTGCTAGTTGACAAAGCTGCGCAGAATTGACAGGTGCAGTTTCCCTCCTCCCTCTCTGTTCCTGAGACGCAGCTACCCATTTCCCTTGTCTACCTGGCTCGAAAAGGTGCAGGAATTGGTACTTTTCCTGGCCAGTCTAAGGCAGAAATTCTTTTGCCTCTCTCGACCACCACTAATGCGCGCCCGTGTGTGTGTGTGAGAGAGAGAGCGAGCGAGCGAGAGAGAGCGCGCCATCCTAAACAGGTCCACTCAGATCCCTATTCGTATCTATTCAGTGGGAAAGTGACCCTGGGAGTGGCCTGAGAGCTCAGGCAACCTGAAGCCTCCTTTCAGTGGAGGGTCGCCAAAGTTTCAACTCGAGCAGTTGGGGAGGGGCGCTGTTTAGGTTCTCCTTTGGCCTGGGTCCTTGAGTCTTTAGAAAGGGTGTGTGTGTGTTTAAGGACTTCAGTTTCGATTTCTTTTCTTTACATTTAGGGGTGTGCGGCACGTGTGTTTGGCTTTACGAACCATCTTGAGCCTTCCATGTAAAAGGAAGTAGTTAATGTGTGTGTGTGTGGGGGGGGGACAATCCCCTCCCAACAACAGATAAAAGGTCTTAAGGATTCTGAGAGAGATCAGGACATGGAAGAAGCCTGCGGAACGCGCGAAGGGCCGGCGTATCCAGACAGGACCCGAAGAGGACAGAACATTTGTATTGTCAACAGAGACGGAAGGAACCTCGGCCCAGCGGAATGGCTCTCGAGTCCTCCTCGCCTGATCAGTGTAGGCTCACTTCTCCAGTCTACTCCGATGGCACCACCGTGAGGCGGAAGGGCTCTTTACAAAGCATTCAAAACAAGAGATGGGTCTCTGCCCGCAGAAGCCTACATCTGCAGCGGTCTGCGCCATCAAGGTGGACGGGAGGGACTACTGTTTCATTGGGAGACCACGGCCTGTGGGACATCCCGGGGACCGGCGTCTCCAGAGAGGACTGTGTCGTTAAGGGGGAGGAGATGGGAGACAACGGAGAAAAAAAGACAGGCGAGCCAAAAGCCCCCAGCCAGAGAGGCCGAAGAGCCCCAGCCCCCTGAAGTCTTCGGAAGCCAGCCAGCCGGCCTGCCTGCCTGCCTGGCCTGCCTGCCTGTGGGCTTCCCAGCTCTGCGAAGCGGCCGCAGGAAAAAGGCCCTAGCGCGTCCCCTCAGACTGGGGGCTCCAGCCCCGCCGGGAGGGACGACCACCCCTCTCGCTTCCCCCCCCCCCAAACTGGTTTTCACGCTCCGGGTTTATATATATATATATATAATACACACACACACTCTGCTGGGCTTTTAGGTGATTGTTCGCTTCAAAGTTTAATGTGCTTTTCTTTTTTAAATGGCTCTGCATTGTAATGATTTGACATTTCTGTGATTTCCTCATGTTTGGTTGGGTGAGACGCCTTCCCCACGGCTATGTGTGCGTGTGAAAGTTGGACAAGGAAGAAAGCAGAGGGAAAGAATGTTGATTTCGTTGAAATGCGGTGCTGGAGGAGAGTTTTAGGGATACCATGGACCGCCCAAAAGACATCAGTGGGTTCCTGGATTAAATCAAGTCTGAACTCTCCACAGAAGCTAAAATGACTACACTGAGGCTCTAGTGCTTTGGTGGCATGATGAGAAGACAAGGCTCTCTGGAAAAGACAACAATGCTGGGAAAAGTTGCAGGCGGCAGGCAAAGAGGAAGACCCAACCTGGGATTGGTGGACTCCGTCAAGGAAGCCACGGCCCACAGATCGTAAAACCTGAGCAAGGCTGTTTGCAATGGGGCGTTTGGGAGGTCATTAATTCACAGGGTGCCAAAAGTCAGAAGCGACTGGAGGGCACTTGACCCCCACACAGAGGCACCCTGGAGGTCTCCGAAGAGGCGGCGTATAAAAGTTTTCATTCCACAAACCTACAACAGAAAGCTGCCAGAGGGAGGATTAACTGGAGAACAGCATGTTGGCTGTTGGGTATTACAAGTTGAAAACACTCAGTATATCTGGGGTTAAATGTTTGTTTATGTTACTCACAGGAAATAACATGTTTCTCATGTAACCAATGTTCTTTAGATGTAGAAAGCCCGGGAATTTTCTCCCTGATCCAGGAATGTGATTGGGACTAAAGTGTCAAGGTGTATGACCATTTTATGGCTTCTCTTCCCGTCTTTGTTTGGTGTTCTGAAGAACAAGAAGAGCAGCCATAATCTCTCTCTTCTAGTTTTGTCTTTGTAGAGCAAGGATGTAGCCAATTATGCTCTGTTGTTATTTTCATCCCAGTTACCCTTCCCATGCTAGAATTTAGTAAAAACTTTATATTTTAATCACACATGGACTCTCAGTCTGAATTATTTTACTCTGGCACTGCTGGACTATCTTATCTCTGCTAAATACCCTTTTTCAATATCCCACTATCACCCAACAAATGTTATGGGTGCCCAGATTGCTTCAGCTGCGCCAGATAGCTAAGCAGAGTGCAGCAGCCAGACTTTGAGTCAAGAAAAATCATGTGTGCTGGAGTTTTCTAACATGGAATTTTATCTTAACTCGCATTGGATTTATGAGATTCAGACAACATCCTGTTTTCTTCATGAATTTGTGGGACCAGACTAGACGCCTGTGTTTCCAAGTCGGAGAAAGCCTGTACTGTTTATTTATTTGTTTATTTATTTATTTATTTATTTATTATTTATATTTTTATCCCACACTCCCCGTAGGTTCAGTTTGTCTTCTTCCATGCCAAGTGAAAGAAAGAGGGAAAGGGGGTGAGATCGATCTTGTCCATTTCTACTAAAAAGCTTAATCCCGCGCTCACAGAAGATCGCCCGTTGCCGTCACCACTCTCAAGTTTTGGTAACGTATGAAAGGAGAAATCATTATGTCTGCAGCTAAGAATCTTGCTTTTTTCAATATTCCCACCTTAGACTGAAGTAATTTCTCTTGTGGAAGAGATCAGTAAAGAATGCCCTTCAAGCTCATGGGGCTCTTTCTGTGCTCACTGACGATCCTCCTGAAGCAGGAGCCGCTCTTGAAAAGTACAGAGGGCATGATGGATTTGGGATGTCTTTAATTATGGGCACTATTAATGCTACAGATAATCAGGAACTTGTAGAGTGCACATCCACAAAACAAATGCTACTGAAGCAGGAGCAAACTTATGCTTTGAAAAATGATGCTAATTACTTGTTCCTCTATCAAAGATTTAAAAATGCAAAAATGAGAAATGGTGAATCACTGCTTAAACATTTAAATTATGTCATGGGTGCTTATAATGCAATTAAAGCAATGGACAGTGCGCCAGGGGTAAAGGCTGTTATTGCTGTAATTCTTGGTTCCTTGACAAGAGAGTATTCGCATGAAGTGACTGTTTTAAAGGGAACAAAAGACTTAAAACTGGAATATGTGTTAGCATATCTAAAAGATGAAGGACATAGGTGTGAAATGTCCCAGACTGCAAATGACTTGTCTGTACTAAGAATAAAGCCTGATTATAAAAGGGATAATGCCAAAACAAATATGAAATGCCACAACTGTGGGAAATTTGGGCATATGGCAAGGCATGGTAGATCAAAGACTTTACCAGAACACAGAGATCGCGCCAAATCTTACCGCTCTGAAAACAGACCCCCTAAGGGGTGTGGCCAAAGAAAGGCAAGCGGTCACTTTGAGAAATGAGGTGTGTTTGATATCAGAGAGAAACAGCAAAGAGCTGATGTTGTCAAGCAGAACAGTAACATGAAAGCTTTGTCTGTCACTAAGAGGAATGATGAGCAAAATGACTCATTTTTACTAGATAGCGGTAG
>NW_015168096.1:331693-334611 GCF_001447785.1 Gekko japonicus
GCTTATGCACATATACCAAAGGAGAAAAGAGGCAAACTTGACCCAAGAGCAGAACCTGGTATCCTGGTGGGATATGCCTAACCCTAACCCTGGAGGAAAAGGATACAGAATCCTGTACTCTATGAATTGCACAGTTAAAGTATGCAATGTGGTACATGTTGATGAAAGCAATGTCCTACAGACTTCTAACCTGGCTGAGTCCACAGTGCAATCTGCTACTCAGGAACCTACAGATGTCTCCTTCAACGATGTGTTCGCTTGGCAATCTGTGCAGACCACCTGTGAACAGGCAGATCCATCTCCACAAGAGAGTTCCAGCTCAGAAGGGGAACCAGGAGAAGCTAGGCCAAGGGGTAAGAGAGACAATCAGCAAGGAGTAATAAGGGTGTACCACCACCGATGTATGGAATTTGTGCCAGTGTACAACCAGTGAAGGAACCTAATAACTGGAAGGAAGTCAACAGACTACCTGCGCCTGAGAGAAGCAAGTGGATAGGAGCAATGGAAGAAGAATTTGGATCTTTACAAGACAAAGAAGTTGAAGTGAAACAGTTAGGAACTATAAAGTACTACCTTGGAATACAAATAGAAAAAAAACTGAGGATGGAAGTTTTCTTTTGAGCCAAAAGCAAAAGATCATGGACTTTATTGAATTTGTAGGAATGAACGATTCCAATCCAGTAAGCACTCCACTTGATAAGGACTATCCCAAATTTACTAATGGAAAACCACTTGAAGACAATCGTGAATACAGATCTGCAATTGGAAAATTATTATAACTGAGCACAATCCAGATATAACTTCAGCTGTTGGACTTTTGTGCAGAAAGACCAGTTCACCCAATGAGCATGACTGGAAAGCTATTAAGAGACTAGCAAGATACCTAAAAGGAATTTTGGATTACAAACTTAAAATTTCAGCCTGTGATGAACCAAGACTGACTGGATACATGGATGCCAACTGGGACAAAAACTCACATGATGGAAAATCTACAAGTGGATACTTGTTCTACTATGGAAACAATTTGATTGAATGGACTAGTCAAAAGCAAACTCTTATGGCCATGTCTACTGGAGAAGCTGAATGTGTATCAGCACAAAGTACCAGCTATGAGCTCTACTGGATTATTCATCTAGTGAAAGACTTCGGCATAGATGAAACAAAGCCAATAATACTTTTTGAGGACAATCAAACTTGTATCTCCATCTGCAAAGGTGAAGGCACCAAATCTAAAAACAAGACCATCACACTCAAATGTCACTACGTGAAAGAGCTGCAAGACCAAGGACTGATTGAACTCCCATACTGTCCTACTGATCAGATGATTGCGGACATCCTGACAAGCAACGTTTTGAGACTCTTCGTGAATGTTTGAATTTGCATGACATTCATGTTATAACTTGAGAAGGGGTGTTGGGTATTACAAGTTGAAAACACTCAGTATATCTGGGGTTAAATGTTTGTTTATGTTACTCACAGAAAGTCATGTAACCAATGTTCTTTAGATGTAGAAAGCCCGGGAATTTTCTCCAGGAATTTGATTGGGACTAAAGTGTCAAGGTGTATGACCATTTTATGGCTTCTCTTCCCGTCTTTGTTTGGTGTTCTGAAGAACAAGAAGAGCAGCCATAATCTCTCTCTTCTAGTTTTGTCTTTGTAGAGTAAGGATCTAGCCGATTATGCTCTGTTTTTATTTTCATCTCAGTTACCCTTCCCATGCTAGAATTTAGTAAAAACTTTATATTTTAATCACACATGGACTCTCAGTCTGAATTATTTTACTCTGGCACTGCTGGGCTATTTTATCTCTGCTAAATACCATTTTTCAATATCTCACTATCACCCAACATTGGCAATGCAAAGTTTTGTAGAAATGAAGGCGCTCTGAGATCCTGTTTAAAATATTTTCTTGCCGCATGTCCTGATGGCAGGGTGGCAATGAAGACAGCGGGCACAAATCTGACCAGCATCCCCGCCCGGGTGGACCTTCTGCCGGTGCCCCCGCTTGGGCAGGGACGCCTGGCCTAGGAAGAACCCGAAGGAAGGAAGGAAGGAAGGAAGGAAGGAAGGAAGGAAGGAAGGAAGGAAGGAAGGAAGGACCAAACTCGGCGCACCGCTGCATTTCCTCACTCCCAACAGCCGGTCCCGCGAATCTCAGGTACTGCAGAGAAGGTGCTCTGCACATGCTCACAGCCAAGGGAACGGAGGAGGGGAGAACCATGTAAGCTGCTTACAAGTCCCCACTGTGGAGAAAGACAAGGTAGAAAGGAAAGAAACAAGTTTCCGAAGCTCGGCAATAATACATCAATCGGTTATTAATTAAAACCCATGAATGAAGGATCCCTCCCCTCTCCCCTCGTCTCATTCATGGCGGAGCTGGGTCTCCCCCCCCCGCCCCCCACGGGCGGGGCCGGCCCCCCCCCCCCCCCCACTCTCCAGAGGACTTCCTGGGGAAAGCGGCCTCCAGGGTGTGGGGCGCTGGCCCTGCTCCGGTACAAGCGGGACCTCCCGACGGTCTCCCTTTTCCTGCCTGAGGCTTCATCCCATTGAAAGGCATGTTTGGAGTTTGTGACATGTCGGGGGTGGGGGTGGGGGTGGAGAAGGCAGGCTGGCTCTGTCTGTCGTTACCCCCGACCCCACACATCGGGTGTAACCCTGGACTCTTTGAACCCCCAGAGAAGGTGTCCCCAAAATCCTGGAAACAACCGGCCTGAGATCCTCTGTTCTGTCTCGAGTCCACAGCGTGCTCCAGGTGCCCCTCCTGCCCCGCGGCAGAGGCCTCTCTTCTCCCCTCGCCCCCTCCCCTATTCCGCTCCAGAGGGACCCTGCCTGCCATTAGGGGGTGGGAGGGGGTCTTCTACCCCCCTGCTCCCGCTGCCTGGCTGGAAACCTTTCTGCGGAGCTGGGGGGGGGACGAC
>NW_015168096.1:334630-337912 GCF_001447785.1 Gekko japonicus
GGGGGGGGGCCAGACAAAGCCGGTGCAGCTGGATCCGAGCGGCGCCAGCGCTGGCAAGACGTGAGCCTGTCTTGCTCGCCGGCCACGGCCCTCTCGGAGCGGGCCCAACAGTGCCTGGCAGAACCGCCGCTCCCCGCACATTCCCTCGGAGGAGTGCCGGAGGGGAAGGGCTGCTTTGGAGGGGGGCGGTGAGGGGCCGGCTGAGAGAGGTGGCGTCCTCTCCGTCTCCAACTCACCTGGATCTCCACATTTCCCCTTCCAGTCCAGCCCCCCCCCCGCGATCGTACAAGCCATCTGCCTTGGGGAGGGAGAGGAGAACCGGGGGCCTTACAGACTTTCTCTCGTGGCGGCGTGTCGCAAAGGGCCCGGGGGTCTTTCTTCCTTGCGATTTAGGGAAGCTGACAGTTGGGACACTGATGATGTCAGTCTCACGGGCACGCACGGAGGGTCTATTCGTCCCCCCCATCCCCAGTCCTCTCTCTCTCTTCCCCCCCTCTCCCCCTCTGCCTCTTTCTCCCTTTCCTCCCCCTCTCTCTGAGTGATAAAAGGGGCCACATTACCCCCCCCCCCAGCTCTGGCTGCCAAACCCAGGGAAGGCTGATCAGCTGGGATGCGAAGGAAACCTGCAACATCCCTCCCTATTCCAGCGGATCAACCGTCTGTGTCTTTGGCAATCGCCAGCCTCTTTTCCAAGCCGCAGAGAGCTGAGAGGGGTGTCCGGTTCCCCCGCCCCGCCCCCGCCCCCTTTTGCGGAATAGAAGTGGACGGCGGTCAACTCTGCTGCTGGTGGGGTCCTCTCTCCCCGCACTGAACTGTCTTTGGACGTCCAACAACAACAAAATATGCTCAACAAAGCTGGTTTACTGGAGAGGAGATCACAGCGTGCCCTTCCCCCTCTGGTTTCAAGGAGGCTGGCGGGTGTTTGGACCACTCTAGTGGCGTCCTGTGCCCGGGATAATGACTGGATACGGGCAGCGCCAACCTTCTTAATTAGAAAAGGGGCTACCCAGAGTTAGACCAGTCAAACAACGAAAGCCGAGCCCTTTTTGCTCCAGTCGATCAACGAGAATAGGGGGGGAGGGAGGAGAGCCGCTCAAGAACTTCTCTGGTAGCCCGCTCCGCAGCCCGCGATTATTCAGAAAGGAGCTCAATGGAGTTCCTTTGCTAAGTCAGCCTGCAACTTGACATGTTCCCCAGATATCCACTATTGACTTGTCTGTCTGTCTGACATCGGACTGATGGCTGTACTTATGTACGCAGGGACGCCTAGACGACACTTTGTATCCATCTCTTCAGAATGGCTGGGAAGATCTCAGGGACACGTCGTGTCCGGGGAGCGCTCGGAAAGGACGCAGAGAGGGATGCGGAAACAATCCGATGTGGCCGGGCAGTAGGAGCCGCACAGAGCCTCAAGGACAAGAAAGACCTCAAGGGAAGGAGAACGCGGGCAGTGCCCAAATGATTGGCTTGTCCGTGTGTGGACTCACAGAGCGCACGAAAAACGGTGGGCGTGCGGGAATCGGGGTGGGGGTGGTGAAGGGTGGGAGAGAGAATAGGGACTGCGTGTGGTTGCGCAGCCGTCTTTCTCACCACCAGTGCCTGATGTCTTATTATATTATTAAATGTTTTTGCTGATTTTATGTAAGCCGCCCTGAGCCGGCCAAGGCTGGGGGGGCGGGGTATAAATCTGAACAAACAAACAAATAAACAGCCGATGTAAATTACAGAATGTCTGTGCCGGTCGCCTTCCCCCGTCTTCCCAAGGGAGAACCATTGGGAAGCAAGAAATATTGCGGACAGATGGGGTGGGTGGGAACTGCTCTCGAGGAAATGGAGGTTGCAGTAATTCCAGAATGTTCAAGGCACTCTTCGTGTTCCCCCCTCCCAAGCAGGAAGGGAGAGCCGCCCAGTCCTCCCGGCTCTTTCAGTACAGGCCAGCCATTCGGCTCCTGCCTGAGAAAGGTTATTCCAGCCTCGAGAAATCAGCTGGCCCGGCCTTCATTTAGGAAAGAAGAGGTTCCCACAGGGCTCAGCCCGAACTAAATTCTGGCCTGGAAGCGTTTTCTCCGACTCTCAAGTGCTTGTGTGTGTGTGTGTCTGTCTATGAAAGGAGCCCTCTGCACATGCTCAGAAAAACTCTCCCTTGTATCATTCCTTCATACATTGCAGGGCTGCTGTCGCGCCCGGTGCTCTACCAGTCCTAATAGCCGAAGTGCTGCAGTGGCTAGGATACGGGACAGGTTCAGATCCCCACTCTGATAGGGGTGCTCGGAGGCCAGTCATTCTCTCTGGCTCTACCTCGCAGGGCTGATGTGTGAGGAATACCAGCCCTGCGAGGTAGAGCCAGAGAGAATGACTGGCCTCCGAGCACCCCTATCAGAGTGGGGATCTGAAGCTTGTGTGAAATTGACACGTACCGAGAGAGAGAGAGGGTTTTTTTTTTAAAAAAAAATGTTGCGGTCCCTAAGAAGCACGATCCCCATAGGCGACTGTGCTATTATGCCTCTGCTCATCATCTCTTCGGCGGGTAACTTTGTCCAAGGGCATCCTCCTGGCAAAGGGCGCTGCGCGCAACACAAGCCTAAAGCGCCAGCCAAGGGAGTGCGTTGGCCTAACGCAGGGGACTTCTTGGCACGCCAGCCAGGCTCGGCGGCTCTTCGGGGCTGGGGCAGGGCGCGCTCTTTGCCGGGGCTCTCAATTTTCCAGTCGGCTCTCTGACGTCGCCCCGTCCCTCCTCCAGTCCCTCCGTGAGCCGCCGCACAAAAGAGGCAGTATACCTCGCGCGCCTTGTCCCAGCCTGGCTTGTCCCTCCGCTTCCGCTCCGCACTTCTTTGCCGCGTTGCAGCTTCCAAAAAGAGCTGGGGCTGAATTTGCGGCGGGGGGGCGGGGGGGGACAGGCGTTGCCTTGAATGACAAGGAACACGATCCATGCTCGTATCCGGAGCAATATTTAGAGGCGAAGGTCGTAACAACAGTCATGTGCTTAGTCAAAGCATTGATTACTACACGTGGGGGGATTCCGTCAGAGCTCCAAACTCCGCTACCGGTCCCTCACCCCCCCCTTTAAAAAATATAAAGAGAAACGAATTCCGCGGAGGGGAAAACCCAGGCTAAAACAGACTTTCACACCTTGTCTTTTTCTTCTGTGTTCCTTGTTCATAGGGGGGGGGGGGTCCTTTTTGAAATTTGAGGGAAGCCTTTAACCTCCTTGAGGACAGAACCGGCCAAGGCATAACAGGCAACACCAGAGGGCTGGCAAGTGAGAAGGGTCACACAGAAGAA
>NW_015168096.1:338012-339094 GCF_001447785.1 Gekko japonicus
TCAGAGGCAGAGCCTACTTAAGGAATGCCCATTTCATTCCTGCCCCACTTGCAAACATCCCAGAAAGATTTGACTGGTCACTCTTGGAAACAATGGACTTCTTATGATCTAAGGATACATGAAGTAGAAGCCTGCTGGAGCATTCTGGATCTGATCAGTTTCTGGATAGGAAACCTGGAACTCTCTCCTGGAGATGGACCTGCATGTTCACAGGTGGTCTGCGCAGATTGCCAAGCAAACACGTTTGAAGGAGACATCTGTAGGTTCCTGAGTAGCAGATTGCACTGTGGACTCAGCCAGGTTAGAAGTCTGTAGGACATTGCTTTCATCAACATGTACCACATTGCATACTTTAACTGTGCAAGTCTTAGGGTTCAGGATTCTGTATCCTTTTCCTCCAGAGGCATATCCCACCAGGATACCAGGTTCTGCTCTTGGGTCAAGTTTGCCTCTTTTCTCCTTTGGTATATGTGCATATGCTTTAGTTTCAAAGGCTGTTATATGTTTAAGTCCAGGCATTCTGTTATGCCATAATTCAAAAGGACTTTTATTGGTAGTTTTTGATGGAACTTTGTTATGCAAATAGACAGCAGTGTGGACTGCTTCTGCCCAGTAAGACTCTGAAACTCCAGATTGCATTAGCATAGATTGTGCCATTTCTTGAATGGTTCTGTTTAAGCGTTCTGCCGTTCCAATTTGTTGAGGAGAATAAGGAATTGTAGTCTTATGTTCAATTCCTTCTTGTTCCATGAATCTTTGGAACTCACTGCTGCAGTATTCTGTGCCATTATCTGTGACAAGCACGTCTGGCGCTTTGCCAAATTTGTTTTTAACAGCAGCAACATAGTATTTAAACTTGTCAAGCACCTCATCTTTGCTCCTAAGCGGGTAGGTATAGACATATCTGGATTTTCCTTCCAGAAAACTGACAAAATACTTGTTGCCACCAGCAGATTCCTTTACTGGACCAACCAAATCAGAGTACACGCACTCTAGAAACTTAGTATTGGGGTCATGAGCTCTATTTTTATAAGAGGGAGCTGTGGCTTTAGACTTTGGGCAAATATCACAGCCATTTCTCA
>NW_015168096.1:340765-344764 GCF_001447785.1 Gekko japonicus
GCCAGAGTAAAATAATTGAGACTGAGAGTCCATGTGTGATTAAAATATAAAGTTTTTACTGAATTCTAGCATGGGAAGGGTAACTGGGATGAAAATAACAACAGAGCCTAATCGGCTACATCCTTGCTCTACAAAGACAAAACTAGAAGAGAGAGATTATGGCTGCTCTTCTTCAGAACACCAAACAAAGACGGGAAGAGAAGCCATAAAATTGGTAATACACCTTGTCACTTTAGTCCCAATCAAATTCCTGGATCAGGGAGAAAATTCCAGGGCTTTCTACATCTAAAGAACATTGGTTACATGAGAAACATGTGACTTCCTGTGAGTAACATAAACAAACATTTAACCCCAGATATACTGAGTGTTTTCAACTTGTAATATCCAACAAAACCTCCACCACCTTGAGTTTCATGCTGGAAGAAAAACAGTATATAAATATGAATGCACTGGCACCCCCACCCCATTCTATGTCACACAGCCCATTCCTAAGCATGTTTCATTTTAGTAGCCCACCCTATCTACTGTGTAGCCATGTCCACAAATTACAGTGAATGTGCATGCAATCCAAATACAGTACACATTTTATTTTTGTTTGTACAAGCATTGCAAAATTCTCAGGTCACAGTTAATTCATGTATCACTGAATATGTGATTGAAACTGTACATTTTCCCAGGTACTGGTCTCTGGTTTCATTCGTAAAGTTAACTAACGTCAGCTGTTTCTAAAAAACAGATGTACATAAATGAAAGATGTACATGTGTTCACTGTAACATGAACAAGGCTACTGTGTTTAAGGACAGCAGTTTGATTTGGATGTAAGCCCCCATGGTTTCAATAGAAATTATTCCCATCTGAAATGAGCTTAGAAGCGAGACAGATCTTGTCATTTTAGTGATGGAACTTACTTCCAGGTAAGCACTAACTTTAAAAACCTCAAATTTAGTTGGTCCTTGAAGATCAACAAAAATTTCCAGGGTGTAAGATCACTGTCAGGTACTGCTTCTGATGAAGTGAGTTTTGATTTATGAACATTTATGAACATTTATACTCTGGAAAGTGTTGTTGATTTTCAAGAAGTCGTTGAACTTGACTTTTGTTCGGCTATTACAGACTAATATATCTACCCACCAAATAACCTGAAAGGCTGTAGTCCTGAAAAGGGAAGGTGGCATGGGTCTCCATTTAAATCACTGGGTACAATCCATTCTGCCAAAATAAGTCAATGGTACTTAACAGTTTATCTTGGGTTTCATCATGCCTAATACAACATACTACCAAAGTAGGTGTGTGTTTAATGTTCATTGGAGTGAGTCCAGGTATTTCAACTTCACTGACTTGGGTAGCTGGAATTTAGAAGGTCTTTTAAAGATGAGCAGGTTAAAACATCTCAATATCATCTGGATGGTACCAGATCATTACTTGCTGTGTGTTTATTTGGCACCTTGTTGTTGTTATCTTCTGTGAAGACAAGGGTAGAAGGGGGGAAATGCTCCACAGGGAATGGAAGTCATACAAGATAACATCAAATGGACTGCAGCAAGTCTTCCATCTTCTTGACTGTATCCTGTTGTGGAGCAGGACCTGTGTCTGTGAATTGTGCTTCACTGCATGATCTGTCTGTCTGCCTGTTTTAGTTCATTTTAATTCCACCCTTCCCGCAAGGAGTCCAGGCCTGTTTCCATGATTCCCCCTTTACCATTTTATTCTCACAACAACCCTGTGAGGTAGGTTAGGCTGAGAGAGTGTGACTGGCTGCCCATCTAGTGAGCTTCATGTCAGAGTGGAGTATTTAGGAAGAATAAGTTTTCAGGTGGTTTTGCCCCTGGGAGTGCTGTCAAGAAAAATTGGGCTGGAGAATCATAAATTCACATATAATTTATAATTATGTTCAATAACTAAAAAAACCCCTTTATTTGTTCATAACTTTTTTTTTACAGATAGTTGATCTTACATTCAGTGTTCCTTTATGTAAATGTGGTATTTCATTTATACCCAGCTTTTCCTCCAAAGAGCTCAAAGTAGTGTACTTGTCTCTTCCAACATCTGCTTGATCTCCCCAATAACCACGTGAGGTGGATTAGGCTGAGACTGAGTGATGGGCTGACTCGTTTTATGAGTTCTATAGGTGACTGGGGATTTGGAACTAGGGTCTCCCCTGACCAAAGACACATTCTGTCCACATTCACTGCACTTCATGTATCAGATGAAGCAAACTGTTGCTGTTCTATGTTACTTATTTCCTGGGAAGAGGTACATCTCAGCAGCATTTTTATTTATTTTGGATGTGGTACACAAGCAAAAAAATTTACTAAAGAATCTTTGCTTCCATTTAATCATTTTATTATAACTATTTACACTTTTAACATAGATTATTTTAGAAGAATATGATAATCCCATCCATTGATTTGACATGAATAATTAAAGGAGAACAATTAAATGAGCCCATTAATTATTTCTTACCAAAGAAAGCAGGTCATGAACACAGCACATTCAAAGAAGATGCTCCAGGTCAATTCAGTCTCCTATTATAGGTTTTCAAAACCATGTTTATATACTAGCTAGCTGTCCTACCTGAACGGGGTCATGTTCTTAGCAAAGTGATTATCGTGTAACTTAAAACACCATGAAACATGTTTATACTTATTTATCTTATATATAAGATGTGTTGACTCATTTTTATTACATTTAATCATAACCAAGAACATAAAAATAGTGATTACAATTTTCTCAGTCAATACACACTATCTTAAACCATACATTCACATTTGTATTTAGTTTGATATTGTGCAACCAAGAAATCAGAAGAAGATTGAGACTGGGAAGGGCAGCCACGAAGGAGCTAGATTTTTTTTTAAAGTACAATGATGTGTTGCTGGTGACCAAGTTAATTCATGCCATAGTATTAGTATGTATGGGTGCAAATGCTGGACAATGAAGAAAGCTGTCAGGAAGAACATTGATTCATTTGAAATGTGTTCTCAGAGGAGAGTTTTATGGATTCTGTGGACCACCAAAAAGACAAGTGGGTTTTAAATCAAATCAAGCCTGAACTCTCCCTAGAAACATAAATGACTAAACCAAGGCTATCGTATTTCTGTCACAGTATGAGAATACATGAGCTCCTGCAAAACGAAAGTTGAAGGCAGGAGGAAAAGAGGAAGAGCCAACTTGAGATGGATTGACTCTATAAAGGAAGCCACCATTTTCAGTTTGCAAGACCTGAGCAAGGCTACTAAGAACAGGGTGTTTTGAAGGTCATTAATTCATAGGGCCCCCATAAGTCGGAAACAACTTGATGGCACTTGACATACACACACATTCTTGCCATTCTCAGATGCTTTTCGCACCTGGACTCCTACAAGTATTATCCATGTTTACATGTTAGACTGTTTATAAAGGCCGTATTATTCTGTCTTTTTTCTTTTCTTTACCCTTCTCTTCTGGGTCTCTGGAATCCTTATTTAGACTATTTAGCTGAGAAACCAGGCCAGCCCTCTTTCTGGTCTCCAGAAGCATCCTCCGTGCTTCTTTAAAGGCAAGGCCAGAAACTGCTCTTGTACATTTTTGGCTATAGGGGATTTAGAAGCACATAACTCTCCCTAGAATCACACAGTTGAAATTATTTGAATGAAACCTTGATCAAATTAAATTCAGTTTAACATATAAAAATCAGTACCAAGAGCTTGAGAGCCAATTTGGTGTAGTGGTTAAGTGCGCGGACTCTAATCTGGGAGAACTGGGTTTGATTCCCCACTCCTCCACTCACATCTGCTGGATGACCTTGGGCAAGCTATAGTTCTATCAGAGGTGTTCTTGAAAGGAACAGTTTCTGTCAGAGCTATCTCAGCCCCACCTACCTCACAGGGTGTCTGTTGTGGGGAGGGGAAGGGGAAGGAGTTTGTTAAACAGCTCTGAGACTCCAAGTGAAGGACGGGGTATAAATCCAATCTCCTCCTCCTCCTCCTCCTCCACCTTCGCACTTATTAATCCACCCA
>NW_015168096.1:344779-355790 GCF_001447785.1 Gekko japonicus
CTCCTCCTCCTCCTCCTCCTCCTCCTCCATCTTTGCACTTATTAATCCAACCACTGAAACATGGAAACAGGTTTACTTCTTGCTGTTGAGGAATTGTCCAAGTAGTTCTCTTTACATATCCACAAATAAAACAGCAAGACTTATTTTAAAAAAATGGAAGCTGAAAATTCAAGAGAGGAATTTGGAATTGCAGAGAGGCAGCCAGGAACCTCCCCCCCCACCAACTGCAGCCTTGCCCTGACCAAGGAGGAGGCGTCTTCAGCCAGTAGATGTCGAGTACCATTAAACACAGCTGAGTGGATGAGATGGTGGCTTGTAGGATAGTTCTCCAGCATAAGCTCTACGAAAATGAGCTGTGCTAGTGCAACTCCTATTCATTTAAATGGGACTTGCACAGTAATTTTTTTAAATTTTCCACATCCATATTAAGAATCTTCAAGCAGTTTTGAGCACGTTCTTAATCCACTGAGAGTTCCATTGGTTTCACTCAGTACCACTATACACCATATCTCCTGGATATTAGAAGTATCTGATTCCCATAAATTAAACATCTTCAAGAACTGGTAGTTATGGGGAATAGGTTGGATTTATTGCAATGGTCCTTAGCTCAAATTTAGAAGGCACATGATCTAGAAACCTTGTTGAAGATACATCGCTATGAGTCTAGCCTGAGTCTAGATGGAAGCCCACCATTACCACACATTCCATGCATGCCTGCTTGAGCCCAATGACTGAAGAAAGACAAAGTATACCTAAAACACTATTGGTGAGATTATCTTTGTTTGCACAAAGCTCTGGAAATCATAGAGAAGGGGAGGGAGCTAATGGCATGGTTTTAATGGGATTAATGTATTCAAATATGCAATAAACAGAGCGGAGCACACAGAAAGATGCTGTTGTAGCAAGCATAGTAAAAAAAAGCTCCTCTGTACTTTCTCAACAAGGATATGTTTGGATGGAATCTGATGCAACTTTTGCCTTGCCTGGAACTGTAAACTGAATGCCTCAGGATTAGTCCATCCAGCAGGGGTGGTGAAATTGCTGGCAGTTTGTAGCACTTCAGGCTGCAGGTGTGGGATGACATGGTTGAATGCTTATCAAGGAGAAGGCTAGGCTGGGACCCTTCTCCCAGTCATCCAGGTCTTTATATGCATGGAGGTTTTCATAGAGAAGAGAATTCATCTGTGCACCTTGCGCCTTGTAGTCTGAAGCGCAATTTAGGAAATAGTTACCAGGTCACCTACTATTTGTGTGAACTTCTCAGAGAGATGGATGGTGATTCTTCAAGGAATGCATAATTACAGTGGAAACAAGTGTGAAGAAATGGATATGCTCAAATGTTCTTCTAGAACAGGGCACAGGAATAGCATTGTTCAGCAATCACCCCAAATATGAATGTAAGCATTTCCCCCCAAGTGGTAATCCCCCAGAATTTTCTATATTGCAGATCTTTCTTTGGGAATACCACATTTTACATGTTACCTTGTTATTAGGATGAAAACGACACAAGTAACCGAGAAGTTATCTTGCATGGTCAACCTCTTCTGATCTCTTCACTCTGAAACCATTTCAAAAGAAACAGCAAAAAAAGGATGAGAACTCTACAGGGAGTAGAAGATAAAGCAGACAGTGTGAGCCAGGGCTCAGAATATCAGCTTGTTAGAGCAACAGTGATACCATCCATCAGGGCTGAAGGATGGAGAGTTCCACACTGCCACATGTAGTGTAGTGGGTGGACTACGCTCTGGGATACCTGGGTTCAGATCCCCACATCACTGTGAAGCTCACTGGGTCTCCTGGGTCTGTTACACTAGCCAAATCCAGCTCACATGGATGTTGTGAGGACACAGTGGGGAAGAGACAACACTGCATGCTGCACTGAGCTCCTTGGATGATTAACAGGATAACCAATGTACTAAGTAGGTCAATTGTCCCTTCCTTGTTCTTTCTGGTGGCAGCCAGGAAAGTGTTGAAAACATGATTCTTCCCTGTAATCATGGGAGCTTAGAGGAGAGTATGGAGAGGCATCTGTGCTATACTGAAATTCCTGAAAGTGTTGGGGAAGATGCTGCAGACCCTCCATATCTCTGATAGGAAGAGATCTCTGATTGGTCCCAATGTAAATGATGTTGGAGAAGTTTTGCTTCTGATCACAGTGGGGCAACATCAGGCTGTTTCTGGGGTTGGTAGATTTTCACCGTCAGTAATCACAGTCCAAAGGAGGAACAACAGCAAGGGCAAGAGCAGCTGGGAAAAAACCTTGAGTGCTAGTAAGTTGCTACTGAAACATCAGTTCACCATGTCTTGAGTGCATTTAAGCCTACTTTTACAGATCGAAGTTGACTCCCAAGAGCAGCTGTTTTGTTTTGACCATAGGGATGAATGACAGCCTTTCATTTATAAAGGAGAAAATATAGTTGCCGGGCACCATTATGACTGGGGTGTTGACTAACACTGCGTCCCAGCAGTTTCAGGCGGGTAGCCACATTGGTCTGCAGTAGAAGAGCTGGATTCTAGTTCAGTAGCACCTTAAAGACCAACAAGATGTGCAGGGTATAAGCTTTTGAGAATCAAAGCTCTGATGAAGGGAGCTCTGAGTCTCGAAAGCTTATATCCTGGAAATCTTGTTGTGGTAATCCAGCTGTGAGGTTACAGAAGCATGGATCAGCATGGCCGGATCAGCTGAGTCTAGGTAATGAGAAAGTTGGTGTATCACTTGCAGTTGATAGAAGGCACTCCTGGCCACCATGCCCACCTGCTTTCCAAACAGCATGGCATGGTCCAAGAGCACCCCCAAGGTCTTAACCTGCTTCTGAAAAAGCCAGCATCACTCCATCTAGGACAAGCAGGTTCAGTTCTTCTTGTTGGTCTTTAAGGTGCTATTGTTTCCTGGTGATCACAAAACCAGGGACCAGGAATGGCGAGGCTACTTACCACCTTGGCCTGCAGATTGCCAGTATGTAGTGCTTTTCTCCCATTTTGAATTCTTGTGGTAACAAGGCTGTGAACATGTTTTGATGTATTAGAATTGTTTTAGAACTGTATCAGAACTGATGTGCTTGTAAGTATTAGACTGTTAAGTGATTGTACTCATCTTGGATTTCCGTGCCTTTGATGTTTGTAAGCCACTTAGAGTCCTATGTTCCAGGAGAAAAGTAGCATATAAATACAGTAAATTAAAAAAAAAGTTCACTCTCTTTTAGTTGTGTCCCTGCTCATTCATAGCCCATTTACTTTGTTTCACATGACTGAATGGCAGCCAATGAGGATTAGGCCAGTGTTTCCATACACAGTTCAACACCAGCTTCAGTTTCCTTATTATACTAGAATGTGACAAAATACTGAAGGAATAGAATGTTATTCAAGGAACTGAGTTTTCTGTGTAGCTGCCTTTATCTCTGACCTTTATGACGCAAGCTGTATTATGGCAACTGATCTGGAAAGTGGACAGCAATTTAGTCAGTGCTGGTCTATTGGCCTTGAGCTATTATAACCAGTTATGATATACCTATTTGCATGGTGTTTCTTCCCTATACGTGGTTTCAGGGCACCATGCATACCAGTTTAACTATACTGAGTGTAGCATGGGTGAAAAACACTTTCTAGGACTCTGAATTCAACTTCAATGTAAGCTTGATTATTTACATCATGAGATTTGTTTTTCCATCACAAACAAGGGTCAATCAACATTTTCAAATAACTCTTAACTGTACCCATTTTCATCAAAACTTCTCTCTCTAACGTTTTATGACTGTCCAAGAAAATATGCCCCAGATAATAGCAGGAATAAATTGTCCAAAGAATAGTAATTTCTTTAATCAAGGGAACATGATGATTAAATCAAAAGCTTTAGATAGGTCTTTGGATATCATCAATGTTCTTTTGTCTACTAATAATGACATATCGTTAGTGAATTTTAAAAAGGCATTTACTATGGTGCACAATGTCTAAATCTAGACTGGAGAAAGGTCAGAACTGTATTCGTTGTAATTAAATCCATTAACTGTAGCGTAGACAGATTTTTCAAGTGATTTGGATTAAAATATATTACTGGAATGAAACAATGTCTACAAAGAAATATACAATTTTCAGATACACACACACACACACAATGTTCCAACAGTTTTCAGCATACATTTCCCCCCTCTCTGGTCTCAATGTTATTGTAACTGGAATCTAACTCTAATGCTTTAATTTGAAAAGAAAAGGGCTAGAAATTGGTGGAAAGAAAACCAAAGAAACCAAATAGAGCTGATTAAAGCTTCATTCAATGTATGCCATATAATTTTTTTAGATATGCTGTAAAACTGCAATGAATCCAATGGTTTATGAAGGTTCTTCAGCATACCACAAAGGCATGCTTCCATAATTCTCTGATATTAAAGGGAAACATGTCTGTGGTTACATTCCCATATGTGGTTCCATTTTTGTACTTCAATATGGGCTTTTCCACATTTTTTTTCTTTTGGTTAGTTTTGGCCCCATACTGCTTTGGTTTATTGCCTGATTTCTGCACATGTTTTTGTGCCTTTAGTATTCACTTTGGTTTTTTAAAACAACTCCACCCTCAATTATTTTTCTGTCTCTTTTGAGAACACTTTTACCCCAATTTTCTCCTGGAAGCTGGTTTTAAGTCACCTTTTCCCTCATGGATAATGTTTCCGTTGGTGTTCTTTGTTCCACCTGCTTCTATGCACCTCCAGCCCACTTTTAAAAATATTTTTGTGTGTATGTTTTTGTGTGCTTGCCTGGAAGTCACAGTTGACTTCTGGCAACCCCAACTGGGGGTGTGGATGTTTTTCAGAGAGGTGGCTTGATTAGCCTGCCCTCGCCTCCCGACTGCTGGTACTCCAAGGAGGTCTCCCATCCAAGTACTTGCCAGAGTTGACCCTGCTTAGCTTCTGAGATCTGACAAGATCGGGCTTGCCTGGGCTGCCTAAGTCAGGACAGCCCACTTTTTGATGATTTGACTAGCATCATCATCAAACCCGTTCCTCTGCTCTCCCACATCCTGAAGACAAGTGGTTTCATTTTTGATTTTTTTAAAAAAGGCATTAAAATATCAAGATATTAATATACTGCTGGAATGACAGGTCATACAGGTTGTCTGAGTCTCCAGCTTTCAAAAGGCATATCTCTGCAAGGGAATGGGATAAAGACTTATACTGCTGTAATGATCGGTCGTGCAGGTTTCCTGAATCCTCAGCTTTCATTTTTGATATCGACATATTGATATAAGCATGTTCAAAAATGAAGGGGGGGGGTACTGTGACACCACCAATGATGCCACCACTGATGACAGCACCCTCCCTTGAAAATCCTGTTTACTGAAGGCATGTGCAGAAGAAAATAAACAGACTTCACAAATGTGAAAATGCAGAAGAAGGGCGGACATGTAGAACTGCTTCCAATGCTTGTGGAGTGACTACTAAGAAAATTAGAAATAAGTTAAGCATGTGGGAAAGCCCTGTGGGAGGGAACATCAGCTGATGGTTTCAAATCCCCTGTCTTTTCTGAAAGTCATTTAAAATGTGATGAACTCATCTGACCTTGGGGCGAAGAAATCAAGTATCTTTGGAAGTAAATATTGGTATGTGGTGAGGGGGAGTTCTTCGGAAAAAGCCTGTGTGGGGTAGTGGTTAGAATATTGGGCAAGATGTGAGAGACTCAGGCCCAGTTCTTCATTCTTCCATGGATGACCTTGGGCCATCTCTCCCACCTTGGTCTTCCTCCCTGGGTTGTTGTGTGGGTAAAATGGAGGAGGGGAGAACCATGTACTCTGCCCTTATCTCCTTGGACGAAGATGGACTAAATAAATAATAGCACTCACCATGTAATTAGAACTACATATAATTTCTTTGGTATCCCAAATGTTTTGCTAGACTTTTCTTGACAAAGAATTTATATAAATATGTTGTGAGCATATTCCGTTTAGAAAAGGAATGGCTGTCTGAACAGCTCAACCTCATGACATTAATCCAATTGTCATTACTACCCTGCATCCTAAATCAATAGTTGTGATCAAAAGGTTCATAATATAGAGCCATAAATAACAACAAAAGAAAAAGGAACAGGTTTAGAACTACCAAAATCAAGTTAGGTCACGTCTAGTCATGCCGGCCACATGACCACAGAAACATCTTTGGACAGTGCTGGCTCTTCAGCTTGGAAACGGAGATGAGCACTGCAACCCTAAAGTCGGATTCGACTGGCTTTTGAGCAAGGGAAACCTTTACCTTTACCTTTACCCGTCTCTCATTTCTAGTATGACAAGGTGTCTTTGCCCAATTTTACAGTGAAAATATTCTATTATAGATGAGCAGTCTAGAAATCAAGATTCCATTATAAGTCATCTATCAACATTACCCCCTGTAGCTTCAAAAATGATTCAAATGTGCAGGATTTCTTCTGAAAGGCTGTCTGTTATTATCATCACTGTGCAAGCCGGACCAGAAGGTACCACATGCAGAGAGAAGGCGCTATTACTACTATTGTTTGTTCTATGCTTTTTTCTAAGTACTCAAAGCATTTCACACTCCATCACTGTGGCTCCTACAACATCCCTGCAAGTTAGCCCAGGATTACTCTCCTCATACTATAGAATGGGGAAGAAGGCAAAAGGATTTATGGTTCAGCTGACACTTGAAGTAGGGACTTTGGGCACATGTTCTTTAACAACTGTTCTTTGCTAACATTGCAAGTAACATCCCCTGTAATACTCAGGTACTGACTTTTTAAAATTAGTATTTATTGGTTCTGTTAAAAAAAAGTTTACAGAATGCAGATAAACATGTTGAGCTGTTGAATCCATTTGTTACAGACATTACTTAAAATAATTCATAGTCATAATATTACATAATATAAGGCACTTGCATTTGGGTGTAGCGAGGGTGTATATCTATGAAGTTTCTATTGTTTGCAGTTGATGTTTATATGAAATAAGTGTGTTGATGTATGTGTTCTAAGAATCTCTAGTAAGAGTACTGACTTTTGATATTCTGTTATCCAAATCACTATACCTGTGAAGGTCCTGTAACTAGCAACAGGGTCCCCTTGCTAACATGGAGAAAACACATGTATTTTGAGGTAAAAATATATTTAGGATCTTTAGCATTGTGCATACCAAGGTCCAAATTCAGACCAGGATATTCTGTTATCCAAATCACTATACCTGTGAAGGTGATGGACAAAACACATGTATTTTGATGTAAAAATATATTTAGGATCTTAAGCATTGTGTGTACCAAGTCCCAAATTCAGACCAACACCCAAAGGAACAAGGAGCATATGCTTTCTTAAACAGAAAAAAGTTTTTATTTTATTAACAGAAAAGAAACTAAATTAAGTTGAGCAATAAAATGGAAGTGTACAGAAGGGGGAAAAATGCAAGTCTAAAACACAGATACAATCCTCAAATCTTTTCCTAATAAATAACTTAACTAGGAAAAACTGAAAGGGGGAAACAAGACATACAAGCCTGGTCTCGGAGAAAGGGGTGTGTGTGTCCTCAGCTGCAATAAAGGAGCAGGCCAACTGTGAAGTTGGGGTGACTGGATGAATCAAAACTGGCTACAAAAAGGGGGCCTGAGGGGTAACTCTTTATACCCTTTTCCCAATAGTGAGGAGGGGAACAGGTGTTGTCACTGGAATATGAGATTGATGAAAATTTGATCTTTACGTAGATGTTCTCGTTTGAAAAGAAAGTCTTTGTATTGTGGAGGAGAGTGTTACTTGTTTGTATTAAATGTATCAAAAATTGGAGAGATCTGAAAGTTAGGTAGGCTAGGGACTTCGCATGGTTGGGGATGGGCCAGTTGTCCTTCTTGTCCTTCTTGTCCAGTTGTCAAGATATGTGGGAAATAGCAGGAATTGGCCTGTTGCTTAATGTTTTGGAGATCAAGGTATTTCATTAAAGTCAAATTATCAGGGAGGAGGCTCCAAGGTCCCTGGGGGAAACAGCTGCTGATTGCTTTCTTTTAGGCTTTGCATGATTGATGGAGAAGCTGCCATACATTCCTTATGCCCTCAGCAGAATGCATTGTCATTTAATATTAGTTTGAAATTAAACTGTCCATCTAACATTTCTAGGCCCATGCTGAGACATACACGTGTACAAGTGAGGATCAAACATTACCCAAACTAGAGTCCCCTTGAGGTGAGGGTTCAGTTTTCAGGGTCAAACTACACATGATGGTAGGGTTCTGTGTTTAATGATGTGTAATTTGGCTACAAAAAGCAACCATGGGGGCCATGGTATGTCATAATGCTGTGAAGGGAAGAGGATATAATACTCCTCCAAGCCATTTCCCTACCTGAAAACCACCCCCCACTACTTTTAGCCATTTTAGAGAATGAAGACAGACATCTGCATTCTCACTTCTATAGCTAAAGTCGCTGGAGAAAGCTTTGATCTGGGAAATGGTGTGGGGAAAAGAGCCAAGTGTGGTCCTGTTCTATATTGCACCCTCCCTCCCTGTCTACTTGTTGAGGCTAAATTACTCATGGGGTGTGGTTTTGATCATGGGTAACCCTCAGGGTGCCTGTCAGAGATCTCTTGTTTGAATTTAGGATCATTTTTAATACTATTGGGAGAGCTTTGACTCTTAGTAATCATAGGGGTCACTGGGGGTATCGAGTGGAGGTATTTGTGAATTTCCTGCATTGTGCAGGAGGTTGGACTAGATGACCCTGGAGGTCCATTCCAACTCTATGATTCTATGATTCAACCTCTGTATTTTGGGTCCTAAAGGTACCCTTCTGTGGTACTCCCCATCAACCCTAGCGGTTTGTAGTACATTGTGATGTAGGCATCTTATCAGATTATTTTTCCCTTGTGTAATAAATGACCAGTCATTGCACATATGATCCAGATGTCTTTCTTCAGTGCAGCACTTTTGCTCTGATGCTGCCTTTTTCCAAGCAAGAAGCCCAGCCAAACATTATCACTTAAACTAGAATGGAATTTCTCCCCCTTTCCTGTAACATTCCCAACAAGTTTTTGACTGCTGTGTGGTGGAGAGTAGTTGCACAAATGCCTTAGGCCCCTGTCTTGGGAGTGAAGAGGAGGGACAGTTGAGAGTGTCAGGGCTCAGTCACGCCTCTCTCTGACTGAGGATGGAGTGAGCTCAGTGACTAGTACACCGAGGGTTCAAACTCTCAGGCTCATTCCTTTGTTGGAATTCCTTGTTGGGAATGAGCCTGTGAATCGCTCTCACTCAGAGGTACCCAGGACTGGACTAGGTGAACCATGGGCTGGTTTTAATACAAGACATGTCCATGACGTGATTACACAATGCTTTATTAAGGGCAGCTGAGTATGCAGACACTGCTTCTACTGAAAAATACTTGAAGCGATCATTGAAGGATACAAAAGGTCTCTCTGATACTAGACCAGTGACTAACTGCTCATTTAACATGCTAGTAAGAACAAGGTGAGCATGCCATTGACCTTCCAGTTTTCTCCCTAAATGTCAGGGAGAACCAAGATATGGGAAAGAACCTCCCCCCTACATCTGCTCCATCTTACCTCACCCCCCCCCCCGCAATTCCCTCTTTTCCCTGCACTGCTGGTTAGAAGGCCTTGCTGGATTGGACCCCTGTGTTTCCAACAACCATTATCAATACTCCAGGGAGAATGGAGAATTATTTTAAAAGCCTTGTTCGCTGTGTAGATATGGTTGTTAAGTTTCTATTGCAAGAATGAATAATTTCATGATCAGTGTTTCAGGCCTCCCTGGTGATTTGCATGTATAATCAAATGAAAAGACCTCTGAAATATTGAAACTCTTTCAACATGAAAAGTGAGTTTCAGATTAACTAGGTGGAAAATCCATTTATAGCCCACTTCAAGATCAGGGTAGGATATATACATATTTCTCACTATTATACCAGTACAGAGTTGTTCATCTTACCTTAGATATAATTATATGGAAACAGGGGCATTCAAAAATATGTTAGTAGACGGCTGAACACCCCCCCCCCACTCATGCAGTATATAATTAGCAAACATCTTTACACCTATTCATAAAAGAAAGCAATAACCCACTTGTAAATAATGGCAGACATGTATTCTTTGTAGCTAAATGCCAATAATCTCAAGGGTTTTTTCTTCTCTGCTCTGTTACAGAAGTATATTTTTGACATGTTATGCAAAAGCAGGTATCATTACTGATGGCACATTTCAAGTTTCTACCAACAGAAATATATTAATATAAGGTAGAAGCAAAGCCTTCAGCTGTATAGTTTGCATAAAATACCAGGATCCACTTGTGCAGAAGGGCATTTGCAGAACTATATTTCATAAAATCAGAAGGTCACCCCTTTCTACTTCAACCACCAGTTCTATATGCATGTGTGTGTGTGCATGCGGGGAGGGGGCAATAAATCTCTCCCCTTTCCTTAATAGAGGTAAATTCATTGCCATAGTTGGATATGTGTGCATGTGTGTGCATTTTTTCCAGCTTGTTAATTTTTTTAAAAAATGAAGGTCACCCCTTTCTACTTCAACCACCAGTTCTATATGCATGTGTGTGTGTGCATGCGGGGAGGGGGCAATAAATCTCTCCCCTTTCCTTAATAGAGGTGAATTCATTGCCATAGTTGGATATGTGTGCATGTGTGTGCATTTTTTCCAGCTTGTTAATTTTTTTAAAAAAATATCCATTTTGTTTAGTTATTACATTACTCATCTGCATTGCATTAAAGTTTCAGAGAATGTTGTCACTTCAGGAGCCTTCTTTGCCACATTCCAGGCAGAAAGGAGAAAGTATCCCAGTTTTATAGGCCATTAAAGACAACCAAGTTTCTAGGTTTTCCCCATCCAACAGGCAAGAGGTCATTCTGGCTCCCCCAGCTCTCGGGAGGGGCTCTTTAAAAAGTTATGGCGGCCGTCGCTGTTCTCGTCGGCAGCTGCTACGCACGCGCGTGGGGGAGGGGTGGGGCAAAATGTTCCCTTGCCTCCCTGAGCCCCGGGGTGGTGGCCTTGGATTCATAGGGGCAAATTCCACATCTC